>NW_028230448.1:3583975-3883975 GCF_043228905.1 Azolla caroliniana | reverse complement strand
ATAGAACACACACACATGTATAGAACATACACACACATATAGCACACACATATGTACACACATGCCATACATACATATGCACATATATAGGACATGCACACACATAACACATATGTACATGGACACATGCCCCATATACAATACATACATATGCACATAGATAGAATATACACACACATAACACATAGATACATTATACATACTCACATGCCATACATACAACACATGCAACACAATACAATATGTCATACATACAATGCAATTAATACAGTATGATACATTGCAATACAATGCAATATAGGTAGCCTGACGGTAGGTCAACATTCTTGTAATAACTGTTTATAACTAATGAAAGGATATATTCTGGGGGGAAAAAAATACAATGCAATACAATATACACATACATGCATATACACATCAATACATACACTCAACAAATACATATATATGCATGCAATACAATACATATACACATATATAGAACACACACACAAACACACATGCTATACATATAATTCATATAATACATACACACCCATATAACACATACATACATATACACACATGCAATATAATATCTACATACATATGCACATACATAGAACATACACACAAGCACATAACACATACCCTACATACTCACATGCAATACACACAATATATACAATACAATATGTACATACACACACATGGCATACATACAATATACAATACAATCATACGATATGTACATACATACATACATACACACAACACATACATATATACACCTGTACGTACATACATACACACAACATATACATATATACACATACAAATATATACAACATACACACACACACACATATATATACAAGATACATACACACATGCCATACATATGCACATGTATAGAACACACACACATATCATATATGTGAAATGTTACGTGCGGAAACTATACAAAACACAGAATATCGACAAAGAAAGAAAAATAGGTTTAATGGAGAACTTAAGACACAATGTACGCAGGAGAGAAAGAGAGGGAATGAACACACAGAAAAAACTAAATTCTTGAAATAATGTGTAAAACCTTTGTACATAGGATGTGCTCAAGGAGCACTTTTATACAAGTCCATACTGACTGACTGAAGTACTGACACGTACTTCAATGCTCATAACTGAGCTCCTACACTAACTCCCAAATATATTCCCTCGCAGAATATCTGTTCAATGGCCTCCCGGTTTCCGCATCGATCCGGCCTCTTGTTGCATACTGGTTTACGCACCGATCTGGCCAATGTTGAGCTTGTATCTCAACACTCCCCCTCAAGCTCAACTTGACACTCTTCTGGTCCTTCGCTCCAGTTTCTCTTGACTTCACGCCTCGCTCACGCTCCTCGACCTGTTCGATTCCGCGCGTCTCGATCCTTACGTCTCGTGCGGCCTTTTCCAGCTCCCTTGTTGTCATAGTGTTGGCACCTCTTCTGCTGCCCTTTATTCCGCTTGGTCTTCAGTTGATTCGGCATCTCCGAATCAAACATCCGAGCTGAATCGGCTTCCTCCGATTCGTCTCTGTTTTTGTCCGAATTGGCTGTCTCCAATTCGTCCTCAATTTTGGCCTTCTCAACTTTGTTGGCTTCATCTCCCCCATGTTTGGCTGGCTCCGTCTCTTTCTTTCGGCTGCTGCCCTCTCGTCCACTTCCGGACTCTTCCATGGATCCATCTTCGGCTTCTTCAGTCGACGTCAAATTGAATTCGTCATCCGATTTGATGTCGCGGTCACTTCCGTTCCTTTCCGTGGTCTTGCAAGACCTTTCTCCCCCTCAAGTTCGGTACGTCAAGGTGCTGCAACCCAAGCGCACCCGAGAATTGCCGCAACTTGTCCAGACCAAGGAGCTTGGTGAAAATTTCAGCGGTTTGCCAATCCGTCGAAACATATTGAAGTTCAACTTCACCAGAGAGGACACGCTCACGGACAAAGTGGTAGTGCACCTCAATTTTCTTAGTTCAGGTGTGGAAGACAGGGTTCTTCTCAAGTTGGATGTTGCTGAGGTTGCCGCAGTAGATCGTCGTCGGATCGAACACCTCCACCTGCAGATCCTTAAGTAGCCGCTTCAACCATATGGCTTCGCATGTTGCGACAGCCGCTCCTCGATGCTCAGCCTCTGTGCTCGACAGTGCAATTGTCGGTTGCTTCTTGCTACTCCATGTGATCGCGGTGTTCCCAAGGGAGAACACGAATCCGGATGTGGATCGGCGATCGCCGACATTTCCGGCCCAGTCAGTGTCTGTATAGCAAACTAGTTGCGCGGCAGTACCGGTCTGATATAGTAGCCCTCGGTCCTTAGTGCCACTGACGTACCTGAGTACGCGTTGCATGCACTGAAGGTGCTCCTCGGTTGACCGCGACATGAACTGACTAATGGGTCGAAGCATTCTACGGTGTACCAACTTTTGGCCAAAAATTTAGTACTAAATCGAAGAAGAAAATAAACATTAAAAATTGTAAATAAATTTCAAAAAACAAAAAACAAATTCATTACGTCACACTCGAATGCACAAAGATATTATACGTCACACTCGAAATGTCCCTAGGCCATATTTAATACATTAATTGTTGCCCCAGTCTCCTAGGTAGAGTTGTACGAAAGCACACCTGGAGAAGGTATCCATTGTGACAGTTGGTCAGTCTCAGTATCTCTCTCTCTCTCTCTCTCTCTCTCTCTCTCTGGTATGGGTAGTCAAACGTGTCAATTGGTATGTCTCTCTCTCTCACTCACTCTCTCTCTCTCTCTCTCTCTCTCTCTCTCTCTTCTGTCTCGAAGTTGTCAGACAGACAGTGGCAGAAAGTTAAAGAAAGACGACATATCTATTACAGGTCTATCTCTCTCTTTCTCTCTCTCACTCCACCTTCGATTCTCTGGTTCCCCGCGTAGCTGTTCTTGTGTTCCCCTCTGTGCAAGGTTCGATCTCTGAACTCTGTATACGCAGAGATTTTTGTTTCCCCTGCTCGTTGTATGTGTTGTTGATTTTCCTTCCTTGTGTATGCTCGTTTGTCTCCTCTGTAGCAGCCTCGTCAACAACCTCTTGCATATAGGTGATTTTGAAGGCTTGGTGTGCTACCAAGGTGTCGAAATCAACACGGTGTGGTACCTCTGCAAGTTGTACGACCTCCAGGTATTCTCTGTGTTGCATGCCCAACTGGTATGTTTTCTTTTTCTGAATGTTTCCTGTTTGTCTGTTTTTTATTTGCATGTGTATGACCATTTTTAGGGTTTGATTATTCATAGTCTATGTGTTGCATGCCCAACTGGTATGTTTTTGTTTTCTCTGGGTTTCTCTGTGTTTCATTTTAAAATGTATGACAATATTTTGATCGAGGTGGTTGTGTGTTAGACATGTTTGTACATGCAACGTAAATGGAGTTGGCTATGATGAGTTGCTATGTTTTCGTTTTGTTCTTGTTTCCTGTCCATCTGTTTTATTTTGTGTGAGTTTGACATGGATGAGTGTTTTTCTGAGTATTTTGGGTTTTTGTGTGTTTGACATGGCTTGTACATGCGATGTGATGGAGTTGGCTATGATGATTTACAATGTTTTCATTTTCTTTGACTTTCCTATCCGTCTGTTTTTATTATCTGTGTGTTTGACATCGATGAGTTTTTTTCCGACTATTTAGGGTTATTGTGTGTTTGACATGGTTTGTACATGCAATGTGATGATTTGCTATGTGTTGATGGTAATTGCTTGAGTTTTCTTCTAGTACATGCATATTCATTCCCTGAGAATTGTGTTGACTAGGACAATGACGAGAAGGACACCCATAAAGAAGACATTGATGAAAGAGAAAGTGAAGACACCAGTGAAGGAAGGAAGAAGGACACCCATGAAAGAAAGCAAGAAGACACCCACAAGAGAAAGGGTGATGAATTCATCAACACAGAGAAAGAAGATGTACCACTCCATCAGTCGAGACACACCTCTTGGATGGAATTATTTCCGTCGAGCACGACATGACGTTTATCCAGAGTTGAGAGAGTGGTTGTTAAAAACCTGGGGGTCAGCACATCCCAACACAAGGCGAGGATTCCACATAAGTGGTTTGAAGAGGGAATACATGAATTTATTGAAGACGAGATACGAACATGTTTATGATACAAATCAAATCACTAACAATGAGGTGGGTACTGTTTTTGCACGTGCTTTTGCATGTGAAGTTCAAGGTGGCATTGACGTAAATTGGGAATATTTTAATCGGCACCGGTCAGAACATTACAAAGGGTCCTCCAGTACCAACACTGGCTTGAAGTCATCTGGAACCTCTCATGTGGATATTCTAGCTATAACACCTGTCCACCAAGTTCTAAAGGCAAAGGTACGGGCCACAATGACTGAAAAGCATGAACAGATGATGGCCAGTTGCATAGCTTCTATGAGCTCAAGAATACAAACACTACTTGCTGATTTGGAAGCAGTTAAATCAGCTGAGATACAGGCAGAAAAGAAATTTTCTTCAATAAAAACTACATATGAATGGATTGCATCGACAATCCAAAATTCAAAAAGTGAGGTGTTGAAAGAGGAGTTGAAGAAAGAGTTGAACAATATGGGCACTCAATTAGGTTCACAAATGAGAGACCTTGATACTTGCAGGAATGCACATGAAGAAATAGATAATAAGTTGTCAGCCTTAAAGTTGCATTTTGAGAACCTTGCATGCTTGATGCAGGATTTAAAACAAAATGGTTTTGATACTTTGTGTCCATCTGTAATTGAGCACCCAAGTGGTATAGAAAGTACCATTATTAGTATAGCTATATCACGGTATTGGCTTTAAAAGTTATTTATTTCTACTTCTCTGGTATGAATAAGTGAGCAGCTAATATATTATAACTTGTGTTTGCAATCTTCCAGGTGTATATTTTGTGGCCTCAGATTCAAGTTGGAGGCTATGGATGTTGTGATTACACCATGCTTGCACACATATCATGTGCTATGTGCTAAGTATCATTTTGAGACAGAGAATACATGTATGGACTGTAAAACTACAATTGCGGCTGAGTGGTACTATGCTTGGGGTTTAAAAGTACACCCGTACGGTATGTGGCTCTACTATTCTATTGTTTGTATTATATGATGTCAATTAACATTTGGACTAGAACTAGTGTATGCCACAATTCATACTTCAAATTTAGTGTAATCTCTAACAACTATTATGTGGAACCCTAATTATGTGTGTTAGTATTGGCAGTACTCTTAATATATAATTGGTATGTGTAGTTGAAGGGATATTTTCCAGAATTAGTAGTACTAAAAGGGAACCAGGTACAACATCGTCCAATCTATATTGCAACTTGCCTAGTATTAGTTTAGTAAACACTATACTTATAGTACACTGTTGACTGTTAGTATTGTTTGTGTAACCTGGGAATTAGTACTAGTAATGTAATTTGGGAACAAGGTGTATAGTAAATTGCTGAATAATAGTACAATTATTGTAATTTGGAAATGATGTGTGTCAAACACATATCACGTTTAGTACTAATACTGTTCAAGATTAATACTATTGGTGTAATTAGTACAAGTTATGTAACTAGGTGTGTAGAACACATATCATGTTTAGTATTATTTGTGTGCAAAATACCAATCTACATTTGTTGGATTAGTACTTAGTAAGTACTACATGGTTCATGATTAGTACTAGTTTTGTACTTTGTGAACTAAGTTACTAGTACATTGCTCATGATTAATACTAGTTTTGTAATTTGGGAACTGAGTAGTACTTTGTTCCTTATTAGTACTAGTTTTGTACCTTATTAGTACTAGATCAGTAATCTAGAAAATAAGTGAGTAGTACATTTTGTAGGATTAGTACTAATTGTGTAATTTGACTAAGTCAGTGGTACATTGTTGAGTAGTACATTGTTCAGGATTAGTACTAATTGTGTAATTTGACTAAGTTAGTGGTACATTGTTCGGGATTAGTACTCCTTGTGTAATTTGCTAACTAAGTGAGTAGTATATTGTGCATGATTAATACTACTTGTGTAAATTGGGAACTAAGTGAGCATTACATTGTTCGGGATTAGTACTCCTTGTGTAATTTGGTAACTAAGTGAGTAGTATATTGTGCATGATTAGTACTACTTGTGTAAATTGGGAACTAAGTGAGCAGTACATTGTTCGGGATTAGTACTCCTTGTGTAATTTGCTAACTAAGTGAGTAGTATATTGTGCATGATTAGTACTACTTGTGTAAATTGGGAACTAAGTGAGCATTACATTGTTCGGGATTAGTACTCCTTGTGTAATTTGGTAACTAAGTGAGTAGTATATTGTGCATGATTAGTACTACTTGTGTAAATTGGGAACTAAGTGAGCATTACATTGTTCGGGATTAGTACTCCTTGTGTAATTTGGTAACTAAGTGAGTAGTATATTGTGCATGATTAGTACTACTTGTGTAAATTGGGAACTAAGTGAGCAGTACATTGTTCGGGATTAGTACTAGTTCAGTGATTTAGGAAATAAGTGAGTAGTACATTGTTCAAGATTAGTACTACTTATTAATTTGACTAAGTCAGTGGTACATTTTTCGGGATTAGTACTTGTGTAATTTGGTAACTAAGTGAGTAGTATATTGTGCATGATTAGTACTACTTGTGTATATTGTGCATGATTAGTACTAATCGTGTAAATTGGGAACTAAGTGAGCAGTACAGTGTTCCTTATTAGTACTAGTTCAGTAATTTAGGAACTATGTGAATAGTACATTGTTCATGATTGGTACATTGTGTAAAATGGGAAGCAACTCTTGTGACCTACATTATATATTTTAGATGATGGTACTAAGATTCAAGGTTTTTTTGTTTCTTGCAATGAACGTTGTAGTGTCAAGCAACTCCACGCCAGGGAAGGTAATGGAACAACTAGCCCCTGTGCCTAAACCCTCAATATCTGCTGCACATTCCAAGGTTCAGGGACCATCATTACCAATAACCTATGATTTTTATGATGAGGATGAGTGTATGAGAAGGGCCATTGGAGCAATGGAACATATGCTTCTACAAACAAATTCCCCAACCTCCGGTGAACATCAAGAAATAGAGCCCACTAAGAAGAAAAATGCAGTTTCTTTACAAATAGAGCCCAGTAAGAAGAGAAATGTTGCAAGAATGTTGTATGGAAACGGCAAGAAAGGCAAAGTTGAATGCAATGGTGAGTCATATAAGTTCTCACTTGTCTGGAGCATTGTCAACCTAATCCATTGTCTAATACCATGTACTTGTGTTACTAGCTGATGATGAAATGATATTTGGTGACAGAGATATGAGTCCAAAACCTGATCATGAAGACGAATTTATCACACTCCCAGGTACACGTCAAAAGCCAGACTTTGAAAACAATGATTTAGCTCATAACAACCCTATTTTTGTTGTTATTATAGATCATAACAACACTGTTGAGCACCTAGATGTTGTGGAGAAGATGACCGAGCCCACCACTTGCAATGGGGTATCTACGGCTATACAGTATGACGATGTAACATTAGGTAAAAATGTGGCCCTAAACCCTATGTTCATTGTTTGCAAACTTTTGAGTATGTGAGTTGATACCAATATTCTTTGGAATCCCATTAATTAGGTTTACAAGAGCAGTCTGATTCCCAACTGCAATCAAATGAATCGGGAACTTCATGGAGCACAAGTGCAAAGTCAGATTCCCATCAGAGTTAGAATCAAATTAACCTTTGCAAGGAGGCAGACTCTAGAAGCACATCTTCCACACATGAGGATTGTGAGAAAAACAAAGCATTCATATGTGAAGAGTAGCTGGCATGTACAAACAACACTATGTCTAAAGAAGCCTATGAGGAGTGTGGAAAGAATATGGCAAGTACTGAAGAGAAGATTGAAGCCCATGAAGAGTGTGGAAAGAATATGGCAAGTACTGAAGAGAAGACTGATTGTACTAATAATGTGGCAAGTGCTGAAGAGAAGATTGATTGTACTGATAATGTGCTAGTACTGTCTAAAGATTCCCATGAGGATCATGGAAAGAACATTGCTAGTAATGAAGAGGAGCTTGATTGTACTGAGAATGTGCTAGTAGTGTCTTGTGAAGCCCATGAGGATCGTGGAAAGAACATCGCTTTCCCTGAAGATAAGCCTGATTGTACAGAATCCCATGAGGAGTGTAGAGTGAACAATGTTACTAATGAAGGTGGGCCTGATTGTACTCAGAGCGAGCATACTAGCATCACCCAAGAGGACCAGGCAATAACAACCACCCAAGCAGGTACACGTTGTCTTAAGAATGAGGTGACATCCACTGTACAAGAGGAGTTGACTATGACTACTGCCACGGTCCACATACAAGAGTCTAATAAGAGCGAGTGTATAGGCATCGGTGATGATGATAGGGCAATAAAGATCGCTAGGAGTACACGCATTCAGGAGATGAGTGATAATTTGTCTATCGACAACACCTTTGTGGATTTGTGTACAAGCATTGCAGTTGCAGAAAACATAGTTGCTCTCTCAAGCTTGCCACCAGTACAAGGTGCCCGTGCATCCACGCCTGTCTCTGATGCCTCTGATGATGAAGTGCCACTTAGTCAGCTCATACCTAAAGGCTTTAAGATAAAGAAGAATGTAAAATCAGAAAAATCTGGCACCAACAACAAGCGCATTACAAGATCGGCCAAGTTACCCTCTAGTGCCTGATTGTCTTTCGATTGTACTTGAACTTTAGTTGTCAGTGATGTCTGAAATTGAACTATTTGGATACCAAAATACTGTTTCAATTGCCAATGTCAAAAATCCAGTTCATGAATCTGAAATAGTTATACCAGTGTGAAATAAAGTTCATGTTTAAGGATTGCTTCTGTATTTTGCTCGTCAACATATATCAAAAACAATGGGAATATACTTTTTGATCTAAGTATTCTTATTTTACAACGTTTTGTTTCTTTTTTGAGATCATCTCCTAATCCTCGCAAAGTCTTTCAGTCTATTGTAGATAAAATGCTTGAAAGTCTTCTTAGCTTGCTAGGAAAATTTAGGTTTTCAGGTGTTGATGATGAGAAACAGAAAATATCGGGTGTTATTGAAGGTATACTGAAGTATAGACTGTTTCATCAATCCCATTTGGAGGGTAACCAGAATGTGTGTAAATTGTTGAAGCAATGTGGGCCATATTTTGATGATATCATCCCAAAGGATGAACCATCCACTAACAGTAGTAAGGAAACACTTACCTTTTTGAGCTATCACAAATTATTGTTTCAGGAGTTGGATTATTTTGTTAAGGAAAGGAAGGTCTGTACTTTAAAATCCATAGCCTGGATATTCAGGACTTATATACAAGAAGTTAAAACTCAGATGGCTTCACAGGACATATCATGAAACAAAAAAGGATTCTGAGAGAATAATTTTCTTTGTTGTCTTCACAGAATTCATCGCCCCCTTTGAAGAATGAACTTACAGTAGAAAATCTTACAATATTAAAGTCTTTAATGAATTCAACTAACAATCTTCTCTTGGTAGCAAAAGAAGAGCAGATTTATGTGCCAACAAAGGACACACCAACTCTTATACAATATTTTTACTCATTTTAACATGGCTCTGCAAAACTCCTATGCTCAAATAACATCAGGAAACATGAGCAATATCGGCAATGAAGAAATCCAAGTCTTGTTGACAACAGCTAATATATTATGAGAGATAAGTACAAGTGGTTGAGAGGCATAAATACTTTGGAAGAAAGACGAAATATATCAATTCATTTGTCAATCATCAAAATTAATAGTGAACTCCAAGTGGATGTTTTTCAGTTTTCTGGTACAATGTATTGATAGGGTGACTTTCAAGCATTAAATAGAGAGACCTCCCCTAATATGTGCTCATGAACCTCTTGGGGGACCTTGTAGATAGTGTTGTATCCCTTAACCTTGTGCTTTGCTTGAGTCATATTGAATTTGATCGCAAGAATGGCATCAGCGTTGATTATTGCGATGGGTGCTTCTTTTAGTAATGCATATGTGTTCTTGCACTGCGGCAACTTTGCATAATAGTTTCCATACACGACAGACTCACCAACGTTGAAATTGTTGCCCCAACCATCCCTCACCACTTCTTTCAATAATGTCTTTCCTTGCTTGCACACCACAATGTAGTAGTCTTCTAAATCATCATTCTGAGGATATTTCAGCACTGCAAAATGATCTCCAACTTCCAATAAAACTGCCAAGTCTTGATTTTCGTTGTAGTATACAATATCGTTTGAATGCACATCCTCTTCAATATCATCTTGTCGTTTAGGCTCAAGCTTCTACAGCTTCCAGGGCTCCACGATTGATAGGTTGATGCATTTATCCCAAGCTTCATCTAGACACATGGAACAAAAGCATGATAAACTACGGAGTAACAATTGTGTTGTGTCCTTGTGGCTAAACCCTAACACACAATGGGTGCTGCGTGTGCCTTTCACGGTTTTACAACCATATGATTTAGTTCTATCGACCTCATCAGCGCGAACTTCAACAAACAATCTGTTCTTACCATCATTTGACATCTTCCATGTTAGCCACTGCACAACATCATGTGCATTTTGTAACTTAGCACCATTATTATCCAACTGCTCACTTGTAAGGGCACGTTTGATCATAGCCCCCGCGCCATCATGCTCTCCTTTTCCATGTCCAGACCCGAAGTAATTCCATTGCATACGAATATTGAATAAGGAGAAATACCTGCTTTGGTATCTCAGGTTTCCAACAAAATTAGTACTATGTTGTCAATTGAGAGTACTACACTTCCATTAATACTGATTTAGTACAAATACAAAACAAAGCATAGCACAACGTATCCATTGAGAACACTCTACACTTATTAAAAGATAAATAGTACTATGTTGTCGACCAACAGTACCTGGCATCCATTTAATACTAACTTAGTATGGATATAGCACAAAGTATAGTACAATGAGTTCATGGAAAGCATTCTACATGTATTAACAGATAAATAGTACAAAATGTTCAATATCGGATAGTACAGTACAATGTGTCCACGGAGAACACAACCCTCCTTAAAAGATCATTAGTACTACAAGACATGTACTTTACATCCCCCAATAAACACTGATTTAGTATAGATACAACACATAGTACAATACAGTGTGTTCATGGAGAACGTTGAACATTGATTAATAGATAATCAGTACCACACAGTGTGTTTAAAAGATGAGTACAAGATGAGTACAATACTATGAGTACAAGATGAGTAAATACTAATTTAGTACAATTCTCTGAAGGACGGACAATACTATGAGTACAAGATGAGTACTTTACATCCTCTTGTAAACACAACATAGTACAGATACAACACACAACATAGTACAATGTGTCTATGGAGAACACTTCACATGGATAAAAAGATAATTAGTACAATTCTCTTAAGGACGGACAATACTATGAGTACAAGATGAGTACTTTACATCCTTCTGTAAACACAACATAGTACAGATACAACACACAACATAGTACAATGTGTCTATGGAGAACACTTCACATGGATAAAAAGATAATTAGTACAATTCTCTTAAGGACGGACAATACTATGAGTACAAGATGAGTACTTTACATCCTTCTGTAAACACAACATAGTACAGATACAACACACAACATAGTACAATGTGTCTATGGAGAACACTTCACATGGATAAAAAGATAATTAGTACAATTCTCTTAAGGACGGACAATACTATGAGTACAAGATGAGTACTTTACATCCTTCTGTAAACACAACATAGTACAATGTGTCTATGGAGAACACTTCACATGGATTAACAGTTACTTAGTACAATTCTCTTAAGGACGGACAATACTATAGAGTACAATACGAGTACTTTACATCCTTCAGTAAATACTGATTTAGTACAGATACAACACACAACATAATACAAACAAAATTAGTATGCATGCATCCATTCACAAGTGCAAGATTCGAATAGTTACAAACATAATTAGTATGCATCCATGTGAATAGTACTGTTTGTTAATAGTTACAAACATAATTAGTATGCATCCACTAACACAAGAATTACTTCCTTACACATTGCATGATAAGTACTAAATATATGGATTAAAAATTACCTGGTGATAAAGTAGAACGATCGTGCCGCCTTCAACTGCGAGGCAGCACCATCAAACCAAACCCAATGACGGTTAAAGGTTAACCCTAGAGAAAATAAATCTGCATGGTGAAGCTTAAAACAATGTTGAGCAAATAGTGTATCATGCTTTTTATCATCTGAAATGTAAAATATTGATTTCTTATGTAACTCACTATTAGAGATCTAAGTACTAAAGTAAGCTTAAGATAAGGATAAAGAAATGAAAGATAGAAAGGAGAAAGAGAAAGAAGGGTGCCGATCCACCCGACCACCCCCGAGCGAAGGGATCGAGACGGACTCGAGCCTCGATCGGCGTCCCATACCACCGCCGTGGCGTCGAGTCGTACCTGGTGCTGGTGCGCTCGCTACAAAAGTTGACCCACCACACGAGCAGAGTCTCGATGTAGTCAAAAGATGATCAAATGAGGGTAGCTAGGCCTCTTATTTATAGCGATACCCAAGGCCCCCAGGCAAGTTCACACTTGACCTAATGGGTTGTCTCAATCCCGAGGATTAAAAGTAATCCTCCCATTCTTTACACTCTCGTTTAACCCTCACACTTATCCACGTGTATAGAATACTACGGTAAATTCTTACCACGGAATATTATATGGTCATGCCCGTAACATACTCCCCCTCTTTAAAACATTGCACTCTTGCAATGGAAAGTTAGGGAAGTTAGTTCTAAGAGTATTTTCGCGTTCCCATGTGGCATCTTTTATTGATTTATCCATCCATTTTATTTTAAATTCTCGGATTTCTTTAGTACGTAATTTTTTTGTTTTAACATCGAGAATTCTTTCTGGTACATGTGGTTTAGAAGATAATTCTTCAAAAGTAACCAGAGTTTCAGTCGTAACTGTATTGTCGCCAGAACCTAGAAGTTCTTTTAGACGATTCATATGAAAGACTGGATGAATTCCGACACAATCGGGAAGAGCGAGACGATAGGCTGATGACCCAATGCGTTTGAGGACTGTAAAAGGTCCACAAAACCATGGGGCTAACTTAGCACACTTACCCGTAGACAATGTCTTAGAATTGTGAGGTACACGTAAAAATACCTTCTGTCCAGGTTTGAATACACGAGGTTGCCTAGGATGATCAGCATAAAAACGCGCTCTATCTTGAGCTGTTTTTATATTATCTCGTGCAATATGCAACATATCTTGCATATCCCGAAGAAAGTTTTGCGTACTTCGCAACTCATCATGATGTATATTAACATCAATTGGGGCTCGTGGCTGAAAACCATACATCAACATAAAAGGGCTATATCCCGTCGACGTATGCTTGGAGCTGTTATAAGCGAACTCCAAAATTGGGAGATAACGTTCCCATTTTGTTGGTTTTGCACCAACGTATGCTCGAAGCATGTCCTCAATAATTTGATTTACTCGTTCTGTCTGTCCATCGGATTGAGGATGATCCGTGGAGCTCATGCTCAACGTAGTTTCTAACTTCTTAAAGACTTGTGTCCAGAAGTCACTAGTAAACTTTGGATCTCGATCACTCACGATATCCATCGGTAACCCATAAAACTGAAACAATTCGTCAACGAATTGGTAAGCCAATTCAGGAGCTGTTACCGTGGTTTTAGTAGCAATAAATCTGGCCATTTTAGTTAGTCGATCAACGACAACCCAGATGGCATCATGACCTTTTTGGGTGCGAGGAAGGCTAACAATAAAATCCATGGATATACTTTCCCACTTATTATTGGGAATGTCCAAGGGATGTAAAAGTTCTGCGGCTTTAAGTCGCTCGGCTTTGTTAACCTGACACTGGTGACATTTAGTCACATAGCTATGTATGTCAGGACGCATCTTAGGCCAATAAAATTGAGTGGAGATGAGAACGAGTGTACGATGTATTCCAGGGTGCCCTGCTGAGGGTGCATCATGGCATTAAAAAAGAATCCTCTTTTTGACCTCGGGTAAATCTGGAACACAAACCTTCCCATTACGGTAGAGCAAACCGTTAGCAATGTGGAAGTATTCCTTCGAGGATGTGGTGGTGTCTGTTCCAAACTCAACTCTTGCCTAGTATTTTGCGAAATAACTGTCATCAGGATACTTTCCTCGAAGGTGATCATAAAGATCTGATGATATTGCAGTGAAGCTAAGCATGTTAACTTCACGGATGCGACTTAGTGCATCAACGACAGTGTTCATGGAACCTTTACGATATCGTATGGAAAAATCAAAGTCCTAGATGAGATCAGCCCATCGTGCCTTACGACCTTTCAGGTCTTGTTGGTCACAAAAATATTTCAAGGACTCGTGGTCCGTAGTTACCACAAAGTGATTTCCATAAAGATAATGGCGCCATGTTTTGAGCACATGTATAACTGCAAATAATTCCTTTTCTTGAACGGTATACTGACATTGAGCAGAATCAAGTTTCTTACTCTCGAATGCTATTGGTTTACCATCTTGATACAAGACAACACCTATAGCATAATCGCTTGCATCGGTTTCAACCTCAAAAGGTTTTGAAGGATCAGGTAAAAGAAGTGAAGGAGCCTTGCAAACCAGGTCCTTGAGTTCCTTAAAGGCAAGGTCTAGTGTAGCATTCCACACAATAGGTTTTGTAGACTTACGCGTTTGACCTTTTAAAAGATCAGTAAACGGCGTCGTCAATTAGGAGTAATTACGAAGGGACTTTTGCATAAACCCCACAAAACCAAGGAATGATCGAACTTCTCGAATATTCCGAAGAGTGGGCCAAAGCTTGATTTTCTCAATGCGAGAAGGATCAATTTCAACTCCTCGTTCGGTTATGAGATGTCCTAGATAAGTAATTGATTTCTTGAAGAACTCACATTTTGAGATCTTCGCATAAAACTGTTTGTCACGCAATGTTTGTAAAACAAAGCGGACATGTCTAGCATGTTCTTGTAATTTACGGCTATAAACTAAAATATCATCCAAGAAAATAACGACAAATTTTCGAAGTTGTTCTCGGAAAATGTCATTCATTTCTTGTTGAAAAGTAGCCGGAGCATTGGTCAAACCAAAAGGCATAACCAAAAACTCGTAATGGCCATAGCGCGTACGAAATGCCGTTTTAGGAACATCGTCCTGACTTATTCGTATTTGATGGTAGCCAGTACGGAGATCAAGTTTCGTAAAATATCGAGCTCCCTGGAGACGGTCAATTAGACCGTCAACCCGGGGCAATGGATACGAATTCTTGATCGTCACTTTATTCAAGCATCGGTAATTAATACACATACGCCATGTGCCCTCTTTCTTTTTAACCAAGAGAACTGGTGCACCCCATGGAGATTTACTATAACGTATATAACCCATTCGTAAATAGTCCTTGAGTTGCTTAGATACCTCATCTTCTTCGGATCGACTTAAGCGATACGGAGGTATACTTATTGGTGCAACACCAGGTACAATATCTATACGATGGTCTATATTACGTTTAGGAGGTAACCCATCAGGTAGTTCACTTGGAAAAACATCATGAAAATCATTTAAGATTTCATCAAGTTGTTGTTGTTCAAAATATGTTAATTGAATCAGGACATTATCGATATTGTAAACGTGAATGTCCGGATCAAGTACACAATAAAATAACGTAGAACAAGACAACTCGGATATTGATGGACACGAGGAAACAATCGAGAGGGATTGTTTTTTTACACATTGAATAAAATGCGTACAATCGTTCAGTACAAAAGAAATGGAATGACGAACCCAATCAATAAATAAAGAAGAGTTTTTATTATAAAACCAGGGATAACCCAGTATTACATCGGTGGTACAAAGATTCATTACATGGAAGTCTACTTCCTCTATATAAGTATCAATCTGATACCAAATATTAGAGATCTAAGTACTAAAGTAAGCTTAAGATAAGGATAAAGAAATGAAAGAGAGAAAGGAGAAAGAGAAACAAGGGTGCCGATCCACCCGACCACCCCCGAGCGAAGGGATCGAGACGGACTCGAGCCTCGATCGGCGTCCCATACCACCGCCGTGGCGTCGAGTCGTACTTGGTGCTGGCACGCTCGCTACAAGAGTTGACCCACCACACGAGCAGAGTCTCGATGTAGTCAAAAGATGATCAAATGAGGGTAGCTAAGCCTCTTATTTATAGCGATACCCAAGGCCCCCAGGCAAGTTCACACTTGACCTAATGGGTTGTCTCAATCCCGAGGATTAAAAGTAATCCTCCCCTTCTTTACACTCTCGTTTAACCCTCACACTTATCCACGTGTATAGAATACTACGGTAAATTCTTACCACAAGATATTATATGGTTATGCCCGTAACACTCACCATCTTGCCTCCAATAGCAAATATGTACAAGTATTGTACATTGATCATTGTCCCAATGCATTGATTGAACTTCTTTTTGAACTTTAAATGTATTGTTTTGTGCAAAATCAATAACGGATACGATGACACCCGTTGGTAAGTTATTAATACATTCCTTGAATTGTGAATTTTGCCAATAACTCTGGAAGTTATGTGGAATGAACTCCCCAAGTTGTTTCTTAAATTCTAAGAGAAGGGTAGCAGCACATGTCGCCTTATATACTTCCTTGATACACTTAGTTACAACTCCCTTGCCAATATTTTCAGTCACATACTCCAAATATTTCCATTTCACGATATGACTATTTCCCAAATCAAGCTCTTGCCTACAAAATAATGGTAGCGGACAAACCTTACATGTTCTTAATAGACATGTACGACGATGCCACTCAGATGATGGTTCTTTTTCACAAACACAAGACCTCCATAGCTCAGAAACGGATGCATAAGTCATGTTTCGTGCATTACACCTATTATCCTCCCCATTTGGTCTACAAATCTCACAAGTGTAGACACATAATTCCCCGTGTATACCCTTAGAATCAGTACGTATTGCATTCACTGCTAGCCTTAACATGTCCATCTTCACATGGTACACACAACAACATGTATTCCTCTCATTTAATTTTCTAACATAAAATGGTTTCAAACCTTGGAACTTGCGGAATCCAACAGTCAAGCTTGGATGTTGGTCTTTAAAGTTCATGTACAATTCAGCCTACATCAACCAATATATATAGCAAACATTAATATAAACTTGTCAAAACACAAAGTTATGGAATGTGAATTGATATAAAAAAATGGAATACCTCTGTCATCTCCAAGAAGTGTCTAGGGTGAATCTAGTACTTACCCTGACTTATTTGTTGTCTACACACGTCCTTCTTATTTGGTGAGACACACGTATTTTTGGCCCAAAATGAATCCACTTTCTCAATAATCTCTTGAGATAAGGCATCACATCGTCTTCTACGTCCCAACCCCAGCCACTTGAATTTGCTTGAGTGTATATTTCGGCGATGTTTCCTCAAGTTCCTTCTTTGAATACCCAGGGCTAAGGCAACTTTAGTATCACTATATTTTTTTTCTCTCGCACCATTCACAACCATGTGTAGGGCTACCCTCTTTGCAACAAGTTTGTCTAAGCTCTCTACACCTTTCACTAAGTCTAGGGATGACTTCATAGACTCCACAATCTCTTCTGAAACACATTGGTCCCTAAATTTTATTCTCTCCATGTCTTCATTCAAACTTTGATGGTGTAACACTCTACAGATAATATCCCTACGATCCTCTTCACTAAATCTCTTCGTTATTTCTACCAAATAACGGACTATGTGAAGAACCACTCGTCTCTTAGTCCTTTCAGATATGCATGAGTTACTTCACAACTCACTCTCGTTAGGAACCCCCATTCGGTCACTAGATTTATCCACAAAAATTAAGTGTCTAGCGAAAGTAGTTAATGTTATATAGACTCAACCAAGAAAACACAATCAAATGTTTTTAAATGTGGCCTGCAAAGTGAGAAATATTTTGTTTCAAACATTAGAATTACATATCAAATATGACAAATGTCAATTCTAAAAATTTAGTACTGAAATATGAAGAAATGAAACATTTTAGTACTGAAAATAAAAAAATGGATGGAAGGAACCTCCAATGGTGGAGGGAGCGTTGGATATGCCACCTCGATTTGGTGGAAGGAACCTCCAATGGTGGAGGGAGCGTGGATATGCAGCCTCGATTTGGTGGAAGGAACCTCCAATGGTGGAGGGAGCATTGGATATGCCGCCTCGATTTGGTGGAAGGAACCTCCAATGGTGGAGGGAGTGTTGGATATGCCGCCTCGATTTGGTGGAAGGAACCTCCAATGCCGCCTCGATTTGGTGGAAAAAGCCCCAAATCACCACGACATCAACTGCAATCGGTGGAAGTAAGAAAGTCGTTGTCGAAGAAGTCACTATTGGCTGCTACCTAAACCCTCAGAACAGTCTCTGTACCTCAACCTAAACCCTAACAAAAATAGAAACCCTAAAAAAATCAGAAATCCTCAACTCAAACTCTCCAACCAGACATGGATGGCTGAGATTTAGATTGAAGGAAAATCAGAAACGTGACATGGATGTCTGTGATGAAAAGCTCAGAGGGATAGAGGAAGAGCAGTATGAAGGGAAGCAACAAAACAACGTGAGGGGAAGCGCCAAAATCGACGTGAGGGGAAAATAGCCCCCAAAATGGAAGAACATCTCCTCACGTGTTCCCCCCACTCCTTCTACAGTAAATGACACTTGTACTACAGTCACCCCACTCTCCAAAATCGATTTTCTTTTTCTCTATTTTTTTTTCTGAATTATTCAGTACTAACAATATTGAAAGTACTGACAATTTTTGTGGCCAAAAACAGTACTTTTCTGGTACACCGTAGCGTGCTTCGACCCTAATCAAGCCGACCAGGTAACTGAAGTCTGGGTGGGTGATAGTCAAGTAAATGAGGCTTCTGACAATCTGTCACAGACCTTTTCGGGTCACAGACCTTTCGGAGTCGGGGCGAAGCTTCACAATTGTGTTGAGAGGAGTTGAGATGGAGTTACAGGGTACCATTTTCAACTTGAAGATCGTACTCATCATGTAATGTTGTTGGCTGATCAGTATGCCTTCGGGGTTTCGGATCACTTCGATCTCAAGAAAGTAATGAAGGTCCCCCAGGTCCTTCATATCAAATGATGCCACAAGCTGGAGCTTTACGCAGTCAATTTCACCTAGGTCGACACCGGAGATGACCAAGTCATCAACATAAAGTAAGATACTAACTGGCCCAAGTCGACCTTGCCAGACGAACAATGAAGAGTCTGATTTGGACAATCCCATCCGACGCAATCGTTGCGTGATCTTCGCGTTCCAGGCACACAAGCCTTGCTTTAATCTGTAAAGGGACTTCTTCAACCGGCATACCGCCGAAGTGTTCGTTCCGGAGTGAAATCCGGGGGGTTGTACATGTACACTTGTTCCTCAAGCTCGCCTTGCAGGAATACATTCTTTACATCCATCTGATGTAAGTGTCACCCCTTCACCGCAACTACCACAAACAAAACACAAACTGTCATCATCTTTGTGAACGCCGCAAACGTCTTATCGTAATCGATGTCATGTTGCTGCGCGTAGCCTTTTGCTGCTAACCGGACCTTGTATTAGTTGACCAAGCCGTCGGTGTTGTACTTGACCTTGTACACCCACTTGCATCCAATCGGCTTTACGCCCTTGGGGGCGTCAACTGTCATGATATGGCAAGACTCGAACCCGTGACCTTATGCTACATGGGTTGAGCTCTTACCATTAGACTATGAATTGTAATTTGTAGGATATTATTTTCATTTATGCTTTATCATAGAAAATTGATGTATATTCCAAATCTCTCTGGAACATTCTAGAAGCTTCAGGATTATTCCTAAAAACACTATAAAGGGAGGCACAAGGCATTGTTTTGAACCAAATTGGTTCAACGCCAGTCTTAAGCCTCTTAGCCACTTGTACTTATCAGAGTCCATCGAGGCTATATTTGTAAATAGCCGAAAAGTCATATTAGTATAAATATGACTTAGGGCAAACTTTGTGTGAGTTGTTGTTGTCATTTTTCTTGTTGGTGCAAGTAGAAGAAGAGAGAGCACGTAACAGTGTACAGAGAGAGAGAGAGAGAAAGAGGTTGATGCCTCTGTTGTAACCGCCGCCTATGGCGAAGATCGTGAGCACGAGGTCGTTGCCTCCGTGAACTCACTGTTTGTACATTCCAACATAGTGATAGTTTGCAGCCTGTGGGCTGCCTGACGGGAACTTGTCGTTCCTTATGCACAAAGCTCGGCCACAACCGAGATTCTTTTCATATACAGAAAATGGGAAGTAGAACATGACACAAAGAAGAGAAATGGTACACAGGAGGTTAACGTGGAAAACCCCAAACTAAGGGAAAAAAACCACGGCAGCCCACAGGCTGCAAACTGTCACTATGTATGAATGTACAAAATAGTGAGTACACGGAGGCAACGACCTCGGACTCACGATCTTCGCCACAGGCGGCGGTTACAATAGAGGCAACGACCTCGTCTCTCTCTCTCTCTCTGTACAGTTACGCACTCTCTCTTTTTCTTGCACCAACAAGAAAAATGACAACAACAACAACAGTTACTGAAAGTTTGCCCTAAGTCATATTTATACTAATATGACTTTTCGGCTATTTACAAATATAGCCTCGATGGGCTCTCAGAAACATATTTACGAATATGTCTCTTCCTCCGGTTCATACCGGGCCTGCACCATCCGGCTCTCCGTAGCCGGGTACTCCTCATCCGGTTCATACCGGGCCTGCACCATCCGGCTCTCTATAGCCGGGTACTCTTCATCCGGTTCATATCGGGCCTGTATCATCCGGCTCTCCGTAGCCGGGTACTCATCATACCGTTTCGGCACTGTTCTTCTCCCTTCCCATCCGGAGGGACCTGTCTCCCAACACTGTCGTGGTTTTTCCCTTAGTTTGGGTTTTCCACGTTAAACATCCTGTGCACCTTTTTCTCTCCTTTGTGTCGTGTTTCTCCGTTTCCTGTTTTCTGTGTATGATTCGAAGCTCGGTTGTGGCCGAGCGTTGCGTATAAGGAGCGTTGAGTTCCCGTCACCGCCTTGATCTCTCTCCGCAGCTTCAGATACATCCGGTTTTCCATTGTTCTCTTCTTGAACCTTATAAAGCAAACACTATTCCCGATCGTGTTGCACCACCGCCGCCCCCGCTGGAGTTGGACGCCGGCCCAGAGTATGAAGTTGTTGCCATTCTTGATTCCAAACTTGTTCGCAACAAACTTTATTATTTGGTCAATTGGCTTGGTTATAGTCCGATCGAACATACTTGGGAACCCGTCGAGCATGTTGCCAATACTCAGGATCTTCTTGTTGATTTCCACCAAAAGTATCCAGACATACCCGGTCCGCAATCAGCGCCGACTCGTTCCACTCGTCGTCTTTAAAGGGGAGATAGTGTCATGATATGGCAAGACTCGAACCCATGACTTATGCTACAAGGGTCGAGCTCTTACCATTAGACTATGAATTGTAATTTATAGGATATTATTTTCATTTATGCTTTATCATAGAAAATTGATGTATATTCTAGATCTCTCTGGAACATTCTAGAAGCTTCAGGATTATTCCTAAAAACACTATAAAGGGAGGCACAAGGCATTGTTTTGAACCAAATTGGTTCAACGCCAGTCTTAAGCCTCTTAGCCACTTGTACTTATCTTTCACATAATATATTAGTTGTTGTCATCATCTTTCTCTCTCTCTCATTCTCGTTATCTCTCTCTCTCTCCTCTTCTATCTTCCTCTCTCGAGAATTTTACGCAGTCCCGTCCTCTTAGTACTAATAGTACTTCTCTTCTCTAGTACTAATTCTCTCTCTATTTAGTACTATTCTTGACATCAACCGGGTCCCAGGTTTCATTCTCCACAAGTGCGTTCATCTCTTCCTCCATGGCGACACGCCAATTTGCCGCCCTTTGCCGATTCTGCGTAGCTCTCCGGCTCACGCATTTCCGCTACATGTGTCATGTATGCATAGTGATGTGCCATGTACTCGTTGTATCCAAACCGCACAATAGGGTTCTTCTGGCGGGTAGATCGGCGTAATTGCTCATTAGCCAATGTTGAGGTCGTTCTGGCCGACGTGGGCTTCGTTCTTGAAGGCCCGTCATCGCTCTTCTCGGAGTCGGATTCGTGTCGATCTGAATCGTCCCTATCTGTGCCATACTCAGGCATCTTCTTCTTTCCCTTTTCTTTGCACGTAAGCCGTCTCTTCGGCTTCCTACTTGGGGAGTGCACGGGCGAGTCTCCACTACTCATTGGATCTTCATCTGACTAGTCAAACCGACTCAGTCACTCATTCGGTCCACTTAGCCGAAATGAGATCGGACTCTCTTCCAGAGTTCCAACTTCGTGCTCATCAAGAGGCATCTCAGCCTCACTGACCTCATCTTCAAAACTCAGATTGGAGTGGAAGTCTGAAGTCGGAGGCAAATACAAAGACACGGACTCATCGAACACAACATCATGACTTACGCAAGCTTGTTTGGTTCGGGGGTTATAACACTTATAACCCTTTTGTTCGTCCGAAAAGCCGACCAAGATACACTTCTCGGCTTTCCCGTCAAGCTTCCTCCGCTTCTCCTTCGGCACATGCACATACACAATGCTACCAAAAACCCTCAAGTGTCGTAGATTCGGCTTCCTTCCGAAATACAACTCATGTGCCGACACTTTTTCACCGATCCGATTCTGGATGTAGACCGCAGTTCGGACCGCTTCGGCCCAATAGAACTTGGGCATGCACTTTTCTTCCAGCATTGCCCGTGCTGCTTCCACAACCGACCGATTCTTCCTTTCGACTACGCCGTTTTGCTCCGGTGTATACCTACAACTGAATTCGTGCCGAATTCCCATTTGTTGAAGATAATTGTTGAATTGGCCGGAAAAGTACTCTTTTCCGCCATCCGACCATAGGCACTTGATCTTCCTCCATGTTTCCCTTTCGACAAGATTTTTGAGGTTCCGAAAATAGTCGAAGACTTCACTCTTCTTTTCGATGAGGTAGATCTATGTGTGTCGGGTGTAGTCGTCGATGAAGGAGACGAAATATTGACTCCCACCGAGACTCACGTTCTCTGCCGGTCCCAATACATCTCAATGTATCAAGTGGAGCTTATTTCGGCTCCGATTATGCTCATTGGGAAATGGAAGTTTGTGTTGCTTCCCTAGCTAGCAGGCTTCACAAATTTGGGCCTTTCGACCACTGAATTCCGGCAATCCGAACACAACTTGTTTCGATTGCAGGTCCTGAAGCCTTTGGTAGTTGACGTGGCCTATCCTCTTATGCCACAAGTCGATATCTGACTCGACTTTTTGCCCTTTCACGAACATGTTGGTGCCTATGTCATTGGTGTCGAGGATGAACATCCTCCCATCTCTGCGCCCTTGCGCAATGACTTGGCCTTCCTCCTCGATGAAGCACCCAAGATGTGTGAACCGGACTTGCATCCCCTGGTCGACAATCTATCCGACCGACACCAAATTTTTCGTAATTGTCGAGACGTGTAACACGTTCATTAGCTTCCCTTTTTGCCCGACGTGGTTGAGGGGAACTTCACCGACATGTACAATCGGATGCGGAGTGTCATCTCCTGTTGCGACTACTCCCGGTTGTTCCGGTTTTTCCAGATATGAGAACCACCCTAATGGTTCGACATATGGTTTGACGCTCCGGAGTCAACGTACCACACTTCATCCAATTTCGGGGTGGTCTTCTTCATCGAGTTCACTTTGTGTCTTGTCACGAAGGCTGCCCCCTTTCTGACTTTTTCGGATCCTTCGCCGTAGTGCGTCCGCTGCCGATTTCCTTGTTCGTCCGGATCCGGATCCGGTTTTCTCCGAATCGGCACACTTCTTCCAGCACTCGCTCTCCTTGTGGCCTTTCTTGCCACAATACCAACATTCTGCGGCGTGTTTCCATTGCCGGTTCTCGTCGCCTCCTCGACTCCCCTTGCTTCCAGAGGGGCTAGAATTGTTGTCAGCATCACCACGATGCGTTCTTCCTTGCTCCCGTCGACCGCTTCCATTGTGTGCCAACTCGCCTCGTCCGCCACGACCACGGGGCCTATTTCCCTTCATGTACAACATCTTGTTCTCGGCGTGCGTACTCGTCGATGCACCCCCGTGATTCTCCTCTACAAGGAGCATCAACTGTAAGTCGAAAAACGACGGTGTATTCTCCCTTGTACAAATGGCAGTTCGGAATGCTCCGAACTTCAACGCCAATCCTTCGAGGCAGATCTGCACCATTTCGCCCTCCTCAACGTTCACATCGATGGAGGCGAGAGACTCGCAGATATCCTTTGCCTTGGAGTTGTAGTCAGCCACCGTCATGTCGCGTTGACGCACATTGCTCAACTCCTGTCAGAGTTGGAGCTTCCTGGCTGTGGTGCTTGCGGCGAAAATCTTTTTCAGATTTCCTCAAGAATCCTTCGGCGTTCTTGCATCCTGAATGTAGCTCAAGAATTGTTCGCTCACACAGGATGCGAAGCAGTAGAGAACTGTGCTCGCCGACTGTTCCCAGGCCAGGAAGTCTTTGTGTGTCGATTCAGGTGTTGCCTCATTCGCGCCATCGACATAGCTCCAGTATCCATGTCTGAGCTTCACCGAGATTAGGTTTGTTTTTGTTGTTTTGAGCTGAAGTCGGTTGCAGAGGTTCTCAACCCTGATGCTCTAATACCATGTGAAATGTTACGTGCGGAAGCTATACGAAACACAAAATACCGACAGAGAAAGAAAAACAGGTTTAATGGAGAGCTTAAGACACAATGTACGCGGGAGAGATAGAGAGGGAATGAACACACAGAAAAAACTAAATTCAAAATAATGTGTAAAACCTCTGTACATAGGATGTGCTCAGGGAGCACTTTTGTACAAGTCCATACGGAAGTACTAACACGTACTTCAATGCTCATAACTGAGCTCCTACACTAACTCCCAAATATATTCCCTCGCGGAATATCTGTTCAACGGCCTCCCGGTTTCCGCACGGATCTGGCCTCTTGTTGCGTACCAGTTTACACACAGGTTTATGTACCAACTTACGCACCGGTTTACACACCAATCCGGCGAATGTTGACCTTGTATCTCAACACCATACTTACATATGCACATGCCATACATAGAATACATACATATGCACATATATAGAACATACTTACATATGCCCATGCCATACATACAATAAATACAATACATACATCTGCACATATATGTATGGAACATATGTCACACATATCACATACTTGCATATGCACATGCCACACATATAGCACATACAATACATACATATGCACATATATAGAACATACACACATATCACATACTTACATATGCACATGCCACACATATAGCACATACAATGCATACATATGCACATATATAGAATATGCACACATATCACATACTTACTTACATATGCACATGCCACACATAGCACATACAATACATACGTATGCACATATATCACATACTGACATATGCACATGCCATACATATATGCACATGCCATATATCACATACTTACATATGCACATATATCACATACTTACATATGCACATGCCATACATATAACACATATTGTTGAGAATCAAGCTCAACTTGGTCTAGTGTGTGAACTCACCTTGAGAGTGAATAGACACTCCAACGGTCAAGAGTCACCATTATGTCACCACTTTGTATTCTAGCATTTAGTATGAGTCATAGAATCATATTCTATGACACATACCTTATGAGATTTCACATTCCCCATGCTCCATGAGTCTTGTAGTTAATGAAGAGAGAGGGTGACTATATAAAGCACCCTCCTCCCACCTTGTAAAATGTTGAGTCTTTCTCCTTTGTTAATATACTTTACCTTGCGTATTCTCTGTGTCTTACTCCTTGTCTCTCTCACTCACTCTCTCTCTCTCTCATACACACACACAGTTCATATCTATTCCGCTGCACAGAATCCATCTCTTGATTCTTTACATGGTATCAGAGCGACTTGGTAGCTCAATCTAGCCCATCCGCATGCGTTGTGTCCTACGCTGATGACCAAGAACCGGCCCATCGCTATCGTAACTTCGCTACATAGCTCGCATTCGAAGAGAGAAGAAGAAGAAGAAAAAGAATTGACATAACAAATACTCAAATGGGGAGCACTCTCCCTACCGAGAAGTTGGATCGAAACAACTTCACATCTATGCACCAATACCTTGTCGGACAAGGCTATTGGAGCTACATCAAAGGAGTGCACGAAGACTGACCTGTCGAAACGGCTCCCGAACATGCGACATGGGAGCAAGCCGCAAGCCGCGTGATGTATTGATTGGCGACATGTTTTCACGATCACATGCTCGGCTACATTCGCGAAGCCAAGACGCCGGAGGAGGCATGGGAAAATCTACGAAACATTTTCGCGGCGAACACAACCACAATAAGGCTTCAACTCTTCCAAGAGTTGAACAACATTCAACAAAGGGACATGTCCATCACGACATACACCTTGAAGATCAAGGGGCTTTGCAACTCGCTCGGCTCGATAAGCGTAAATATCGATGATGATGAGATGGTGCAAATATGCCTCGGAGGCCTCGCACCACGGTTCGGTGCGATGCGAACCGCCGTTCTAGCAAGGAAGAAATCTCCCTCCTTCTTCGAGGTCCAATCAATGCTATTGGTCGAAGAAAACCACGTGTGTACAAGGAGCAATGAGTCGGAAGGCCACATGCTCTACACGCACTCGAACGGAGGAAGAGGACACAGACGAGCGAGAGGCCGATTCGGCTAAGGACAAGGCGGACGAGGTCCGACCTACGACAACAACTCCCAATTTCGGCTGCAAAACGGAAGCCAACGAGGAACCTTCGCAAGAAGGGGGAGCTTCCAATCCGACATGAGCCGTCAAAACGCAACCGAATGCGGATATTGCGGAAAGCTCGACCACCACGAAGAAGAGTGCCGAAAGAAGATGCATGAATCGGCTTCTACAAGCCGACAACTCACGAATTACGCGCACAATTCCGACTACAAAGAGTATATCGGAATGTACGGGCACAACTCCGACGGTGGCGGAATGTTCATGATGAAACATAGAGAAAACTCTATGTCAGCCTCTACCTCAACTAGTGCAATCAATCCGGAGGATGTATGGTTTGTTGACTCCGGAGCCTCAAACCATATGACATCTCATAAAGAATGGTTTCTCGAACTTCGAGAGCCGGAGCGACCCGGTTATGTTGAAACCGTAGATGCAAGTACGATTTGACCAAGAAGGGTGCTTCATCGAAAAAGAGGGCCGAATCATCGCGCACGGAAGAAGAGAGGGCCGGATGTTCATTCTCGATTCACATGAGATGAAATCCGTCATGTTCGCAAAAAGCACGAAAGCCGACTCTAACATAGAGCTATGGCACAAGCGAATCAGCCACATCAATCTCAACAAACTCAAAGAAATGAAATAGAAAGGAGTCGTCATCGGACTCCCGACATTCAAAGAGAATGAGATTGAAGGTGTATGCGAAGCGTGCCAATTCGGCAAGCAACACCGACACCCATTCCCGAAAGAGAGGAACATGAGCAAAGGTCTACTCAACGTAGTCCATTCCGACGTATGGGGACCAGTGCAGATGGCTACATTCGGCGGATGCCGATATTACGTGCTCTTCATCAACGACTTCTCCAGGCACATGTGGTTCTATCCGATGCGGCAAATGAGCGAAGTGTTTGGACACTTCCAAAGGTTTTAAAACGAAGTCAAAAAAGCCACTGGTCCTCATGTACGATGCCTTCGATCGGATGGCGGCAATGAGTACTTCTCGAACGACTTCACGGCGTATCTCCGAAAGGAAGGAATTCAGCGAGAATTCACTTGCTGACACACTTCGCAACGGAGTAGCCGAGTGCAAAAATTGGCACATCCTCGAAGTAGCGCGGGCCATGATGAACGAGAAGCATATGCCCAAGTCATATTGGGCCGAAGCTGCAAATATGGCCGTCTACCTAATGAACCAGTGCACAACATCCGGAGTGCATGAGGTCACTCCGCATGAAAAATACTTCGGAAAGAAGCCAGACTTATCGCACACCCGGATATTCGGCGCAATAGTGTACGTGCACATCCCCGATGAGAAGCGTCAAAACCTTGACCCGAAGTCAGAGAAATGTATCCTCGTAGGATACTCACTGAAGCAAAAGGGGTACAAGTGCTACAACCCCTCAACTCGAAAATCTCAAGTCGAGACGTCATTTTTGACGAGTCTGCATCCTAGTACGCACCAGAGACAACTTCGACTCCAACTCCGCTCGACCCGGAATCCGCCGAACAAGAGATAGAGGATGAAGATCGCCTTACGCGCATGTTCGAAGAAAGTCTGATCACGACCCGACTAAGCGGACTACAAGATCCTTTGAGCAATCAAAGCACATCACGGCCTAGCCCGAAGATGGACAAAGGCAAGACGAAAATGTCGGAATACGAAGACAATCACTTCGACGACGATGAGTCGACGCAGTCACTCGACAGTGAGTTCGGCGGCTTCGATGTACCAATCGGAGCTAAGAAAGTCATCATCTCTCCAAATGAAAATCTCTGTCGCTCCACCCATGAAAAGAATTCGGTCAGCCGATTCTGCTACAACGACTACATGGCATATCACTATGCCTTTATGATGAAGGTGGCAACAGTACGCGAGCCGGAAACATTTTCCGAAGCAGCCAAGGATCCATGATGGATCGTAGCTGTGAAAGTGTTTTTAGAATTCAAGGTATTGAAGTCTACAAGAATATAAGGTATGGTGCGTTCACATCCGGAGGGCAAGATCATGAGCTAAGGTCTTGAGGATAAGTCAAACAAAAAGCAAGTCACGTGGAGAAAAGTAAAAGAAGAAAAAAGCGGGCACCAAAAAGCAGTCAGAAACAAACGCTCATAACTCTCTCGTTTGACACCCAAATATCACGTGTAAATATGGATTAGAAAGGTTGTGAAGAGAGCTATCCGTAGCTTTTTAAAACTCTAAATTTGGAGCATGGATGAGGGAGATATGACGATTAGAAGATCGTTGTATCATAGCTAAGAATAGGAGATGGAAAAGCTGTAAAAAAAGCGTGGAAAAGAAAGCAAGCGAAACTTATCTGCTAGAGGAGAACTTCATATAAAGCAAGAAGAGTGAGGTGGTGAGGGGAGTTTTTTTCTTGTGGTGTTTTTCTTGCCTATTCATGTAGTGTGTTTTTCTAGTGATCAATTCATCTTTGTAGGCTTGAGTTTATGTATCTTCTTTCTCTTGTTTCTATGATCATCACTCCTTATTAATATATCTTTGTAGATTTGGGTTTCTATATCTTCCTTCTCTCTCTTTTCTATCATCATCTCTCTTTTCAGTAGCCATGAACGAGGAGATGCAAGCACTACGCAAGAACGAGATGTGGGATCTCGTTCCCACCTCACCACACAAAAAAGCGATCGGATGCAGATGGATTTACAAAGTGAAGTACAACGCCGACGGTTCCGTCAACCGCTACAAAGCGCGACTCTTAGTGAAAGGCTACGCACAAACGCACAGAGTTGACTACGAGGAGACCTTTGCCCCGGTGGCAAAAAAGACGACGGTACGCACCGTAATTGCACTTGCCGCAGCGAAAGGGTGGCACGTCCATCAAATGGACATCAAGAACGCCTTTCTACTAGGCGAATTAGAAGAGGAGGTGTACATGATACAACCACTCGGCTTCAACTCGAGCACCCATCCGAAAGTTGTATGCTGACTCAAGAAGCCACTCTATGGCCTCAAGCAAGCACCACGTGCTTGGCATTCGAAGATAACACAATATCTTCATCAAATGGGCTTCCATATGTCAAAATCGGACAACTCCCTCTACATACGACGCGATTCCGCAAGTTCGATCGTCATCGTCTTATATGTGGATGACCTAATCATTGGAGGTGAGCATCTCGTCGAAATCAATAATGTCAAATGCCTCCTTTCCGGCAAGTTCGAGATGACGGACATGAAGGAGCTCCATTACTTCCTCGGCATCGAGGTAATTCAGACCCCGGCCGGAATCATGATCTCTCAACAGCACTACATGCTCAATTTGTTATACAAGTTTGGTATGGCTGAGTGCAAATCCGCGGCAACCCCGCTCAATCGCAATCTCAATGTAGATGCGAACTCCAGTACCAAAGTGTGTGAGCCGACTCAGTATCGGCAACTCATCGGGAGACTCATCTACCTCACAATCACTCGACCCGATCTCAGTTATCCGGTCGGTCTCCTTAGTGAATTCCTGCAAACACCGCGTGATACTCACTTGGATTGCGCTAAGCGAGTTCTACGATACGTGAGCAGCACAATGGATTGTGGCATCCTCTACAAGACCGTGATGCCAATACGACTCGAGGGGTACATAGACGCCGATTGGGCCGGCTACAAAGCCGATAGAAGATCAACCTCCGGATTTGTTTTTTCCCTCGACAACGGAGCAATATCCTGGAGCAGCAAAAAGCAACCCTTGTGCTAAGCGATTTCTATGATACGTGAGCAGCACATTGGATTGTGGCATCCTCTACAAGAACGCGATACCAATATGACTCGAGGGGTACACAAAAACTGATTGGGCCGGCTACAAAGCCGATAGAAGATCAACCTCCGGATTTGTTTTTTCCCTGAGCAGCGGAGCAAAATATCCTGGAGAAACAAAAAGCAAGCAATCGTCGCTCTTTCGAGCACAGAGGCGGAATAAAGGGGCGCGACAGTGGCCGCATGTGAAGCCGTATGGCTCAAAAGGCTACTCAAGGATCTGGACATACCCATCAAGGATCAAACTTCCCTTTACTGCGACAACATGAGCAGTATCTATCTGGCTCGAAACACGGTGTTCCACGCGCGGACAAAGCACATCGAAGTGCACTATCACTTCATCTGAGAGCGCGTTCTAGCTAGCGATGTCGACCTACAACAACACATTAGCAGAAATCTTCAAATGGCCGACATCTTCACTAAAGCCTTAGGAGACGACAAGCTATAGCAATTCATGACTGATCTCGGATTGATGATCCCTGACCTGGCATGCTTGAGGGGGAGTACTGAAGACACTACCCAATAACGTGTGGATTCCACAACCGCGCAACGAAGCCGCGAAGAGCCGATCTACCGCGCAAAACCGCGAGGAAAAACGCAAGCTGAAGCAAAGACTTCGCAACTACACACAACGCAAGCTGGAGCACGGATTCGGACTCCGGAACGCGAGTCGAAGCGGATTTCGGATACCATCTGAAACCGACCCGACCTGAGCTTGAGGGGGCGTGTTGAGAATCAAGCTCAACTTGGTCTAGTGTGTGAACTCACCTTGAGAGTGAATAGACATTCCAACGGTCAAGAGTCACCATTATGTTACCACTTTGTATTCTAGCATTTAGTATGAGTCATAGAATCATATTCTATGACACATAACTTATGAGCTTTCACATTCCCCATGCTCCATGAGTCTTGTAGTTAATGAAGAGAGAGGGTGACTATATAAAGCACCCTCCTCCCACCTTGTAAAATGTTGAGTCTTTCTCCTTTGTTAATATACTTTACCTTGTGTTGTCATAGTGTGACTCATACACTAAGTGAAATATGTAAAATACTATATCCGATTTAAAGTACATATAATAAATCAAATAAAATATTAAAAATATTTATTACGTGCATAGGGTAGGGTTCAAACCCTGTACCTCCACGTAGACAAACCCCAGCCTTACCACTATACCAACATATTATGAAGCTTAAAGTTATACTAAAATTTCTCTCATGTAAATGTTCTAGATATGCATCGTACAAAAAGTTATTCATGCATACACACTCGAGTTAAAAGAAAAGATGGGATAGAAAGCTAATCATGCACATGCAGTGTGCGTGAAAACTAAAGTTAGGAAAAGCATGATGCTTGCATGTGATAAACTTAGACTCTGCCAACACTATATAAGGGAGAGAGAAAGATGTATAGTGGTTGTTGCTTATTTTCCAAGGGTGGATTAATATAATATAATCGTGGGATTCATGAATTTGCTAACTATTTTTCTCTCTTAATCTGAGTACTCACTAATACACTATACTCGTCAGATTCACGAGTTTTTCATATCTTTCTTTCTTACAACATATTTCATATTCTTCATTTCCTTAGAATTTTATTTTCTCCTAGCCCAAAACCTTAGTGGTTCCCGCCCAACTCACGCAACGATCCGGAGCCGAAAGGCACGACAGAAGTGGTGAACCCGACATGAAAGCGGGTGGCAAGGAGATGGAAAATCAACCGGAGGCTAACAACATGATGATGATGTTCGAGCGGATGCTTCAAGAACAACATGTGATGTTAGAGATAACGGCAGCAGTAGAGCGGCTCGTGCAACGAATCGGGCAATTCAACGGAAAGGATGTATCACGCTATCTTCAGGACTACAAGGCGGAAATGATACGGTGCGGGATTTCGGAAGAACTGCAAGCGACATCCTTCAACAAGGTGGCTACCGACGGGCTTCAAGTAAGTATCCACGGGCTACGACAACAAAATCCGACATGTGAAGCATTTGAACAGGCACTAAAGACCATGTTCGCTATCGAGGAATCGTCCAAGGCAACGAGGAGAGGATTCGAGGATTGGGTGGAAACGCCGGACAAGGGGATGAAGGTCCTCTATGTGTTTTCGGCATTCAAAAGTCGGTTCGGGAGGTTTTCTGCGAGAGATCAAGCTATCCTCGCACCGGACAAAGTTATCATGTTCTTACGAGCCGTAGACGTCCGGGACCGGAAGGATCTTGGAGTGCTTCTAGAGGACACGACTATCGAGAGTGGCCTCGATATGTTTTCAGCATTCGAAAGTCGGTTCGGGAGGTTGTCTGTGAGAGATCAAGCTATCCTCGCACCGGACAAAGTTATCATGTTCTTACGAGCCGTAGACGTCCGGGACCGGAACGATCTTGGAGTGCTTCTAGAGGACACGACTACCGAGAGTGGCCTCACCAAAACATGGGAAAGCGTGCGGGATATCGTCACACGATACACAAAGAGGGGGCAATGGCTTGCCAACGAAGAAAAGTGTCGCGACCCAAGCTTCGAAGACAAGGTCGGTTTGGAAGAAAAGAAGATAATAACAAACGAGAAGACGTTTACAAGACAAAATTACAAGAACTTCTATTACCAGAAACCGAGATTACAAGGTTGCTGAAGACTAAGCAGATTACCGAGATTACCAAAAACCGGAATGGTTCAACACTAAGCAGATCTTCGACTTATATACTATACATCAGAATGTGCATGATCGCCATTTGGCATACATGTTGTGCGCCACTTGGCTTATATGGTGCATGCCATTTGGCGGTCATCTAATGTGTCTAGTGCTCTAGAGTTCTTGATTAATAATAATATGAAAACGTATTTATTAATGAAAATGAGTTGGTGCAATGGTTGATGTGTAAGACCATTGTTTGAAGGTCACAAGTTCAAACCTTGATATTCACATTTTGTGACATCATCCCCTCCTTTGACGACGAGTTCCATGAGTTGCAATGCATGAACTAGGTTTTGGTTTAGGAGGATAACGAAGATGAAACTCTTGTATAAGTTCAGAGGCATTAGTGACGTTCGTTGCAGGTTCCCATGTCTGATCCGCAGGCATGTATCCCAGCCAATCTACTAGATAATATAACTTATGGCGAATGATCATAGAATCCAAAATAGCTTCTACTTCATATTCAGGTCCTTCAACAAGTTGAACCGGAGGTGGTGGTGGGATAACCCGATTTGGAATAGAACTTGATGTCCATGGTTCTAATAATGAAACATGAAATACTGGATGAAGACGCATATGTGAAGGTAGGTCCAGACGAAATGCAACATCGTTGACTTGAAGAGAGATTACAAATGGACCTAGACGTTGGAAATCCAATTTGGCACTTGGTCGAGTAGTTTTCACATTACGACGCAATAACCAAACACGATCACCAACTTTAAACTTAGGGTCTTCAAGTGAAGAATCTAAGCGATGTTTATCTGCCACCTTCTTGTACTTGGCTTGAGCATGAAGCAAATTGTGAGAAAGTTTGGTTTGAATTTCTTTGAGTTTTTCTAGACGATCTTTGACCATGGGATTTTTTGAGACTTTTGACATTCAAGCATCATCCATCGAGGATGATATCTTGTGTTTGCAAAGAACGGAGTGAATCCCGTAGAAGAATGGATTGAATTATTGTAAGCAAATTTTGCCATATGTAAGAAATCCATCCAATCATCTTGTTGATAGTTGATAAAGCAACGGAGGTATTGTTCTAATGTTTGATTTGTGCGTTCCGTTTGCCCATCGGTTTGAGGATGGTAGCTTGAAGATAGTTTACGAGAAATTCCAAGGCTCTCCAGTAAGTGTGTCCAAAACTTTGCAATAAATTGTGGTCCACGATCACTAATGATTTCATCTGGAAGTCCATGGTGCTTGAAAACTTCTTGCATAACAAGACTTGTCAATTCTTGACTAGTAAAAGTTTTTCTACATGGAAGAAAATGTGCCATTTTCGTAAAGCGATCCACCACAGTAAGAATTGCATCATAGCCTTGGGAAGATGGGAGATCTGTGATGAAATCGATAGAAATGGATATCCACAGACCATCTGGAATGGGCAATGGGTGCAACAAACCATATGGCCGATGTCGAGGCATCTTTGATCGACAACATACATCACAAGTAGAAACATAGTCTATAACAAACTAACGAACCTGAGGCCACCAATAGTTTCGGGTAACTAGCTCTAATGTTTTCAAAACTCCGAAATGTCCAGCTAGCGGTGAATCATGGCAGTGATGCAAGACTTCAAGTCGAAAAGGTCCATCAAGAATATTAGTACGGTTGTTTCGAAAAAGCAACCCATCATGCCAACTGAAGTTCCCATATTCCATGTGAGAAAACTTGGAGCATGAACAAGAAGCACGACCTAGAACAATGTGGTCTAAAATATCTTGTGCAAAATCATCTGAACCAATGCTCGAGCAAATAGAATCAAGAAAAATTGAATCCAAAGTTGTCTCAGCAACATTTGTCACCATTAATCGTAGACAACTAGGGCTCAAAAGGACTTGTTCTTGATTGTCGTAAGTTGGGTCCCCCGGTTTTGGTGCAAAATACGAGCGTCTTGATAAGGCATCAGCTTTACCTTGTTGTGTTCCTGGTCGATATGTTATCACAAAGTTGAACCGTGTTAGAAATTGTGCTCACCGAGCTTGTCGTCGATTTAGAACTCGAGCATTTTGAAAGTATGTGAGGTTTTTATGATCGTTGTAAACAATAATTTGGTGGGGAGAACCTTCCAAGAAGTGACACCATTGTTCGAAAGAATCAACAATTGCCAACAATTCTTTGTCATGGATTTCATAATTGATTTCTACAGGTTCAAACTTTCTTGAATGAAATGCAACTGGATGTAATTTCTCATCATCCGCTACTTGCGATAGAACACTTCCGAGTGCAAAATCAGATGCATCTGCTTCTATGATAAACGGCTTTTTAAGGTCAACGTGGACCAAAATGGGAGCAGATGTAAATGCTTGCTTCAAGCTATCAAATGCATCAGCTGCACTTGATGTCCATACAAATGGTTGGTTCTTCTGTGTTAGTTCAGTGAGGGGCAAAACAACTTTTGAGTAACTCTTGATGAACTTGCGGTAGAAATTCGCAAATCCCAAGTAACATTGCAAATCACGAACTGAGCCTGGTGTCTTCCAATCTAGAATTGTTTGTACTTTCTTTGGATCCATAAAAATACCTTCTGGAGAGACCATATACCCTAGAAACTCGACTTGATTGCGGTCAAAGCAACACTTCTCTAGTTTGGCATAAAGACCAAATTCTCGTAATCGTTGTAGAACTTGTCGAACATGATTATTATGCTCCTCTTGTGTCTTTGAGTAGATTAGTATGTCATCCAAATAAATTATCGTGAAGATATCGAGGAAATCTCGAAAGATATCATTTTCCATATGTTGGAAAACTGTTGGAGCATTTGTAAGCCCGAATGGCATTACTGTGTACTCAAAGTGACCATATCGTGTGCGAAAAGCAGTTTTCCATTCATCACCAGGTCGAATACGAACAAGGTTGTAAGCTCCTCGTAAGTCTAGCCTTGTGAAGTATTTGGCCCCATTGAGACGTTCCAAGAGATTTGGAATCAATGATAGAGCATATCGATTTCGAATCATAACCTTGTTCAAGCCTCGATAGTCTACGACCAAACATAAAGAGCCATCTTTCTTCTTAACAAAAAAATTAGGAGCGCCAGCAGGAGATCGGGAATGTCGAATAAAGCCATTTGCAAGACTCTCATCAAAATATTCTCGAAGAACTTTCAATTCTGATGGCGAAAGGTTATAAATTGGTCCCCATGGTGGTTCCTTCTAAGCATGCAAATCAATGGGACAATCATATGGGTGATGATCAGGAAGTGTTGTGGCCTTTACCTTATCAAACACATCGGAAAATTCTTGATACTTTGATGGCAAATGGACCTCTGAAACTTGTGGGCTTGAGAATGGGGTTATGACCACTACAAACACAAACATATCTTCTATTGTAGCTTCTTTATGTAATCTTTTGAGAGAGATAGTTTATATATGTCTTGGTGTTAGGTTTGAGGTTGATGTGGTGATGAGCCTTAAAGTGTTGTCTCGTGAGTTTATGATTTCCCGCTTCTTCCAATCAATCTTTGGATTATGAAGTTCAAACCACGGCAACCCAAGAACAATTGGATGTTTGGGACTACTTATGATATTAAAAGATATTATAGTAGCTAAATTACCAAGAACTACACGAATAGGCTCTGATTCTTCAGTAATATCTCTTGATGCAATAGAACGTCCATCAATTACTGCTACTGATGCTGGACGAGGAAGCTTATAGAGTATAATTTCTTGTGTTGTGGCAAAATCCCAATCCATGAAACATGAGTTGGCTCCTGAATCCAAGAGCGCAGATGCAAGAACTTGATGACATCTTGATGTGCTGAGTTCAACTTGCGCTGTGAAAACTTCATTGACTCGGTTCGATGAAATGGAACCTAAGCTTGGAACAAGTTCTATATTCTTTGGTTGGTCCAACCAAATGGCTTCGATTTTGGCTGGACTTACTCGTTTAACATCTCATCTAGTTGGATTAGAACATCAAAACTATTGGATTGAGGGTTGTTGACAATAGTTCTTGGTTTATTGGCTTTGATTGGAGAACATAAAATTCTCAATAGCACTTACTTGATTTAATTGTCTCTTTGGTCATTGTGGACAATGTATTGCTATATGTCCTAGACCACCACATTATAGGCAAAGTCGATTTGCTCGACGTCGTTGTTTCTCAGCTTCGGACGAAGGACCTCGACGACGTGCTGCATCAATCTCCATTGGAGTAGGTCCATTAAAAGAATTAGTATTAGGAACTTGCACTGGTCCTAAAGGTGGTGAGGCTAATGTTGAGGCATATGTTTGCTTAGATCTAAGGCGTGTCGACGTTTGTTGGCGCTCAGAACGTCTTTCGAACAAACGATTGTCACATCGAATTGCACGGCTAATAGCTTCTGTCAGTGATTTGGGTTCATCAGGAAAAGTTAAGACCAAGTCTTTAACATCATTACGCAAACCATGTCGAAACAAGTTCATCATCGCTGCTTCATCCCAAGGGATATCACAAGCAAGAAGACAAAAATCAGTTGTGTAAGCTGAGGCTGGCCGATCTCCTTGGCGCAACCTACGTATCTTGTTTATTGATGTTCTTACACTCAGTATCACCAAAACTAGCTTGGAATTCGTTGATAAAGGTATCAAAATTTTCTAGTATTGGGGATTTTTTCTCTAGCAAGCAAACCATGCTAGTGCGGTTCCTGTCAATAATGTTCCAACTAACCCCACTCGAGCTGCGTCAGTTGGATATCGGTTGGGATGCATATGAATTATAAGTCGTACCTGATTTAAGAATCCTCGGACTTGAGACCTTGTACCATCAAATTTTGTTGGTAAACTAATTTTGGGTTCTTTCAACAAACTTTGAGAGGTTGAAGCTTGTTGTCGAAGAGATAACACAATAGCTTCAAGTTGTTGGACACGTTTCGAGAGTTCCTCATGTTGTTGTGCCTTTTCAACGCTCACTTGTTGCAAGTCGCCAAGAAGTTTATGATTCTCTTGTTCCAATGCAATAAATTTTGTTGTTAGGAGGTCAGGTTCTGAGAGAATACGCATATACTCTTGTTTACTGACGATCTCCATTGTGACGGAAAAACTTCACTAGATACTCGAGAAAAAAAATGTGGGATTCCGGTTCAAACTGTCGTGACCCAAGCTTCGAAGACAAGGTCAATTTGGAAGAAAAGAAGATAATAACAAACGAGAAGAAGTTTACAAGACAAAAATACAAGAACTTCTATTACCGGAAACTGAGATTACAAGGTTGCTGAAGACTGGTGTTGAACCGGAATGGTTCAACACTAAGCAGATCTTCGACTTATATACTATACATCAGAATGTGCATGATCGCCATTTGGCATATATGTTGTGCGCCACTTGGCGTATAGGGCGCATGCCATTTGGCGGTCATCTAATGTGTCTAGTGCTCTAGAGTTCTTGAATAATAATAATATGAAAATGTATTTACTAATGAAAATGAGTTGGTGCAATGGTTGAAGTGTAAGACCATTGTTTGGAGGTCACAAGTTCAAACCTTGATATTCACATTTTGTGACAAAAAGAGGGTTTCGGAACCGATTCCGAAACCGAGATCCGGATCGGAAGACCATCAACCGCGGACTCGGGAGACTACGACTGAGAAGGGAATCGATGCAACCATGATGGAGCAATTGCTAAAGAAAATTTCGATAGTGAAGAAGACGGAAGACCGTCCCACAAGTTCCAAGTACATGGACCGTCGATGCATATGGTGCGATACCACCGGACATAATCGGAGAGATTGCGACGAGCACAAGGAGGCGCTAAGACGGGATCTTATCTACTACGAGGGAAATCGGATTCATTTGATGGATTCTCAGAAGCTACTCCGACCAAACTTCCAGAAAGGCAACATGAAGAAGGTCCTAGAGGAGGAGATCGCGGCGAAAGACAATTATGCGATAACCGCGGGAATACGTGTGGGGGAGTCATCTACAGCAAAGGCGTCTTTTTGGCCGGAAGTGTTAGAAATTTCGAAGAAAGCCGACCAGGATGAAATCTGAAGCACCGCAGAATGTACCATAGATAAGAATAGCGTACATGCGCTATGTCAATTGCATGAAGTGTATGTGGATGAAAAACAACAGCGCATGGATGATGCGGCCGGACGATCAAAGACACCGGAAAGATGGAACTTCGGAGGGAAGGGAAAAGAAAAGACGATTCCGGCATTCAAGCTCGCCACGGACATCGAACAACAAACAAACTTGAAAAAAGTGTTAGAAGAGAGAATCCTCGATAGCCGGGTAGAATTTTCGCCTCAGGAATTACTCAGAATAACAAAAAAGGAGTTCCATGTGTTAGGAAACAGGTCCCTCCGGATGGGAAGTGAGAAGAACAGTATTGATGAGCAAACTCGGATGTGGAGTACCCGGCAATGGAAGATCCGGTGAGAACCGGATGAGTAGTACCCGGCAAGAGCTGAATGGTGAAGACCCGGTGAGAACCGGATGAAGAGTACCCGACAACAGAAGACCTGGTGAGAACCGAATGAAGAGTACCCAACTACGGAAGACCCGGTGAGAACCGGATGACGAGTACCCGGCAAGAGCCGGATGGTGAAGGCTCCGTGAGAAGTGCTCACCGGATGAAGGGACATATTCGTAAATATGTTTCTGAGAATCCATCGGGGCGATATTTGTAAATAGCCGAAAAGTCATATTAATATAAATATGACTTAGGGCAAACTTAGTATGGGGTTGTTGTCATTCTTGTTGGCGTAAGATTAGAGCGCAACAGTGTACAATGAGAGAGAGAGAAAGAGACGAAGAATTTGTATCTCTGTTGTAACCGCCGCCTGTGGCGAAGACAGTGAACAAGAGGTCGTTGCCTCTATGTTCATCTTTTGTATATTGTTACATAGTGATAGTTAACAGTCAGTGGACTGCCGTGGTTTTTCCCGTGTTTGGGTTTTCCACGTAAACATCCTATGTGCTCTTCTTTCCATTGTGTCGTGCATTCATTACCCATTTTTTGTGTGTATGATTCTAAGCTCGGTTGTGGCCGAGCGTTGTTCATCGGAGCGTGTAGTTCCTGTCAAAGTGGTATCAGAGCGAAACGACACAAAAAATGGACAAATCGTTGGGCAGCATGTTCAAGCTCACCGGCTCCAACTATTCAGTGTGGAAGTCGAAGATGAGGGACATGCTCGTGGTTAAAGATCTTTGGTTGCCGGTTCAGTTCGGGGACAAGAGACCGGACAAAATCGACGTTGCGATATGGGAGGTGATGCACATGAAGACAACGGCTTACATACGGTGCTTCATGGACATAAGTCTATACAACAACTTCAATGAAGAGAGCAAGGCTCGTGAGCTTTGGGAGAAGATCGGCATTATGGTCCAAAACAAAAATGTTGTTAATCAGGTTTCGGTATTTCGGAAGCTAGTAAGACTCCGGTACCAAGATGGCTCCAGCATGGCGGAGCACATGAATGCCTTCCAGGGGCTGATCCACCAGGCAACATCATTAGAAGTACCTCTTGCCGATGAGGTACTAGCACTACTCCTGCTCGGTTCCCTCCCAGATAGCTAGGAGATGTTGGTTGTCACCTTGGGCCACGCCGGGCCGGACGGGAAACGGTTATCCCTAACAAGAGAGAAGTCGAGCTTGCTAGATGAGGAGGGGCATCGGAAAGATAAGGATACAAGCTCCGACTCCAAAGCACTCCTTACCAAATCGGAACGCAGAAGAGAAAGGAACCGTAGTCCCCAAAACCGGGAAAAGTCGGGGACACGGTCAAAGTCAACGGGGAGGCCAACTTGCTTCTATTGCAGCAAGCCGGGACACTTCCAGAAGAACTGTCGGCATTTCCGAAAAGACAAGGAAACCGACGGTACCGATTCGAAGCGGACACCAGACCGGAACGGTAAAGACCGGAGGGGAACGAACCGGAAGGGAACGACGACAATCGCGGCAAGTGAATAAGAGTTGATGCTCATCACTGAGGGAGAGTGAGATAAACCTTGTTGGCGACGAGATGACCTGGGTGGTCGACTCCGGAGTGTTGTTCCACCTTACCCCGGATCGGAAATGCTTCTCATCCTACTCAGTTGGTGATCACGGTTGTGTCCGGATGGGGAATGAAGGTACATGCCGAATTGTCGGCATAGGAGACGTGTGGCTGACAACACCAACCGGATGCAAGCTTCTGCTGAAGGATGTCTGACATGTTCCGGAGGTTCGTCTGAACCTGATATCAGCAGGTCGGCTAGATGATGAAGGCTACACAGGTAGCATCCGGAACGGTGTTATGAAGTTCAGCAAAGGGAGCCTGATTGTGGCTCGGGCCCGGAAGGTAAACACGTTGTACCTGATGAATGCCCGGTTATGTCCGGAGGAAGTGAACGTGGCATCCGACACTGCCAGTGAGCTATGGCACAAAAGGCTGTGTCACATGAGCGAGAAGGGGATGAAGAGGCTTGCAGACGACAACCTCATTCCAGTGAAGAACGTGCACTTGGAGAAGTGCACTGATTGTCTGGCTGGTAAGCAAAACCGGACCTCCTTCCGACCAAGGCCACCGATGAGACGTAATGCACCACTGGAGTTGGTGCATACTGATGTGTGTCAAGTGGACACGAAGTCACATGCAGGATCGCAGTACTTCATGACGTTCATAGATGACCACAGCCGGAAGTTGTGGGCCACACAGTTGAAGATGAAGGATCAGGTGCTATCCGTCTTCAAAGAGCTCCACGTGAGGGTGGAAAGAGAAACTGGCCGGAAGCTGAAGGCGGTTCGAGCAGGTAACGAAGGTGAATACCGGGGGCAGTTTGAGGAGTATTGTCGCTTGAAGGGAATCCGGCTCAAATTTACCATGCCGAAGATGCCGGAACTAAACGAGTTGGCCGAGAGGATGAACCGGACCATAATGGACAAAGTCCGGAGTATGCTGGCGCATGCAAAATTAGCCAAGACGTTTTGGGCTAAGGCACTGTCCACGGCGATGTATGTGATAAACAGATCACCCTCAGTGCCCTTGGATGGAGACACACCACAGAAGGTGTGGACCGGTAAGGAAGTGTCCTACCGGCATCTGAAGGTGTTCGGGTGTCTCGTGTACGTGCATGTTGGTAAGGACCGGAGAGGAAAGTTGGATCCAAAGACCCGGTCATGCATATTCCTCGAATACGGCGATGATGAGTTCGGCTACCGAGTGTGGGATCCGGTTGACAAGAAGCCTTTCCGAAGTCGAGATATTATCTTCATGGAGGACAAGACTCTTGCCGACTGGGAGTCAGAGAGGAAGATAATGAACTCCGATGAGATTCGGACACACCCGGCTAAGAGCTGGTTGTCACTCGAGGAACGAGTCGTTTACGGTGAGGATACCGAACCGGCAGAAGAAGAAGTAGAGGAAGCTGAAACCGGAACCGGCCAAGGCCCCGAATCAGATTCGGATGAAGAGCAAATGGAGGAGTCGGTTACCAAAGCCCAAACACGGAGATATCCTCTCAGAGAGAGAAGGCCCCCCCGGAGATTTCCGGATGCAGAGCATGTGCTACTAACCGATGAGGGGGAATCAGAAAGCTTCCAGGAAGCTAAAAGTGACGCCCATAGCCGCAAATGGTTAAGTGCCATGCAGGATGAGATGGATTCCCTGCATGAGAACCATACGTATGAATTGGTGGAGTTGCCGAAAGGAAAGAGGGCACTCCGAAACAAGTGGGTGTACAAGTTGAAACCGGGAGATGACGGCAACCCCCCGAGATACAAAGCCAGGATCGTGGTCAAGGGGTTCCAGCAGAAGAAGGGCGTGGACTTCGACGAGATATTTGCCCCGGTAGTAAAGATGACCTCCATCCGGACGGTGCTGAGTATAGCGGCAAGCATGGACCTCGAGGTAGAGCAGCTGGACGTGAAGACGACATTCCTTCATGGTGACCTCGAAGAGTAGATCTACATGCAGCAACCGGAAGGATTCGTGGAGAAAGGGAAGGAGCGCCTGGTTTGCCGGTTGAAGAAGAGCCTGTACGGACTAAAGCCGGCTCCCCGACAATGGTACCAGAAGTTCAACTCCATCATGACCAATCAAGGGTACCACAAGATGCAGGCCGATCACTGCGTGTTTGTGAAGAAATTCGAAGGAGACGACTTCCTGATACTCCTTCTGTACGTGGATGACATGTTGATCGTCGGACGGGACCAAGCCAGAATACGGATGCTGAAGAAGGCTCTCAACCGAACTTTCGTTATGAAAGACTTGGGTCCAGTAAGACAGATGTTGGGGATGCATATCATCCAGAACCGGCCAACGAAGCAATTGTGACTGTCACAAGAGAAATACGTGACAAAGGTGCTTCAGCGGTTCAACATGTTAGAAGCGAAACCGGTCGGATCGACGCTCCCGGCAAACTGCAGATTATTCGGTAAGCAAAGCCCGTAGACGAAAGCAGAGAACGCTAATATGATGAAGGTTCCATATGCCTCTACCATCGGGAGCTTGATGTACGCAATGGTGTGTACCCGACCGGATATAGGATACGCAGTCGGAGTGGTGAGCCGGTTTATGAGCAATCCCAACAAGGAGCACTGGAATGCGGTCAAATGGATACTCCGGTACTTGAAGGGCACTTCAAATATGTGTCTCTTATTCGGCTCTGGAAAACCTCAACTTGACGGTTTTACCGATTCGGACATGTCGGCTGATGTGGATACCAGCCGGTCTACATCCGGGTATGTAATGACATATGCAGGGGGAGCTGTTTCGTGGTAGTCGAGGCTGCAGAAGACGGTTGCGTTGTCAACCACGGAGGCGGAGTACATGGCGGCTGTGGAAGCCGGCAAGGAAATATTATGGATGAAGGACTTCATCGGAGAGCTCGGTATCCGGCAAGATGAATATCGGCTCTATTGCGACAGTCAAAGTGTCATCCACCTTGCTAAGAATGCCGCCTACCATTCCTGGACGAAGCATATCCAGCGAAGGTATCACTGGATCCGGGAAAGAGTAGATGACCAAGAGTTCGCGCTGACAAAGATCCACACGGCCGAGAACGGGTCAGATATGCTGACCAAAGTACTGATACCCGACAAGCTGGATGCATGCCGGAAGCATATCGGACTAGTAAGACATCCCATGCCGGAGTGAAGGGGGAGTTTGTTAGGAAACAGGTCCCTCCGGATGGGAAGTGAGAAGAACAGTACTGATGAGCAAACTCGGCCGAGGCCAAAACCGGATGTGGAGTACCCAGCAACGAAAGACCCGGTGAGAACCGGATGAAGAGTACCCAACTACGGAAGACCCGGTAAGAATCGGATGAGTAGTACCCGGCAAGAGCCGGATGGTGAAGACCCGATGAGAACCGGATGAAGAGTAGCCGACTATGGAAGACCCGGTAAGAACCGGATGACGAGTACCCGGCAAGAGCCGGACGGTGAAGGCCCCGTGACAAGTGCTCACCAGATGAAGGGACATATTCGTAAATATGTTTCTGAGAGTCCATCGGGGCTATATTTGTAAATAGCCGAAAAGTCATATTAGTATAAATATGACTTAGGGCAAACTTAGTATGGGGTTGTTGTCATTCTTGTTGGCGTAAGATTAGAGCGCAACAGTGTACAATGAGAGAGAGAAATAGACGAAGAGTTTGTATCTCTGTTGTAACCGCCGCCTGTGGCGAAGACAGTTAACAAGAGGTCGTTGCCTCTGTGTTCATCTTTTGTATATTGTTACATAGTGATAGTTAGCAGTCAGTGGACTGCCGTGGTTTTTCCCATGTTTGGGTTTTCCACGTAAACATCCTATGTGCTCTTCTCTCCATTGTGTCGTGCATTCATTACCCGTTTTTTGTGTGTATGATTCTAAGCTCGGTTGTGGCCGAGCGTTGTTCATCGGAGCGTGTAGTTCCTGTCACCATGATCTTCTTGTGGATCTCGTGAAAAGAAAAAGACAAACTACGGAGGAAAATGCGCCGATGGTGAATGCAAATATCGTTTTGATGAACGACACCGAAGTGGAGGACGAGATTCCGAATTCCCACTATACAAAGCCACACTGGACGCGTGCAACTACCGAGACTTCAGTCCGAATCGGCAACATCAAAGAGCTTGTGCTAGCATTGATTGATCACGGGTCGGAGATCAATTTGATTTCTAAGGAGTTCTACCGGAAGGGGAAGTGGCCTATTAACACCAATCATGGATGGAAGATCCAGGCCGCCACTAAAGCAACGGAAAATCTATTTGTGGCTTGTCCGGATGTGACGGTGAAGATCGGGGATGTCGAGATCAACCAATATTTCTTCATACAAGATGAGGTCTCACACTTCGTGATCCTCAAGCAACCCTTTATCATTGCTTCACAGATGGAGACAAAGGTGCTCGATAGCGGTGCAGTTTTTGCATGAATTCGGAGCCAAAGCGGAGGGAAATCCGTCCAATTCCTAACTATGCCGGCAAATCATCAAAGGAACAAGAGAGAGTTCTTGTCCCAAACTAGGAAGGATTTTTAGAGCGGATTGTTGCGAAGTGGGGAAGTGATAGTCCAAGAAGCCCTGATACCCCACACAGGAAGAAAACTCTCGGAGCAAAACAAGTATGAATCCGTCCGGATGGGGCATCTGAGGGGAACTAAAACGCTCCTTCTACACGACGCTCGGCCACAACCGAGCTTAGAATCATACACAGAAAACAGGAAATAATGAACGACACGAAGAAGAGACGAGTACGCAGGATGTTTACGTGGAAAACCCAAACTAAGGGGAAAAACCACGGCAGCCCACAGGCTGCAAACTATCACTATGTTAAAATCTACAACTGTGAGTTCACGGAGGCAACGACCTCATGCTCATGATCCTCGCCACAGGCGGCGGTTACAACAAAGGCAACGACCTCTTTCTCTCTCTCTCTGTGTGTACACAGTTACACGCTCTCTCTCTCCTTGCACCAACGAGAATGACAACAACACAATAAAAGTTTGCCCTAAGTCATATTTATACTAATATGACTTTTTGGCTATTTACAAATATAGCCACGATGGACTCTCAGAAACATATTTACAAATATGTCTCTTCATCCGAAGAGCGCTCCTCACCGGGCCTGCATCATCCGGATCTTGCCGGGCACTCATCATCCGGTTCTCACTGGGTCTGCACCATCTGGCTCTCCGTAGCCGGGTACTCCTCATCCGGTTATCATCGGGTCTGCACCATCCGGCTCTCCGTAGCCGGGTACTCCTCATCCGGTTCTCACCGGGTCTGCACCATCCGGCTCTCCGTAGCCGGGTACTCCTCATCCGGTTATCATCGGGTCTGCACCATCCGGCTCTCCGTAGCCGGGTACTCCTCATCCGGTTATCACCGGGTCTGCACCATCCGGCTCTCCGTAGCCGGGTACTCCTCATCCGGTTCTCACCGGGTCTGCACCATCCGGCTCTCCGTAGCCGGGTACTCCTCATCCGTTTTCTTATCAGCACTGTTCTTCTCCCTTCCCATCCGGAGGGACCTGTCTCCCAACAGCATCTACGTACACGGTCGTAACCGGAGGAATGAAGAAAGAATACCGAAAAGTGGAGGATAAGTTACAGTCGGCATCAATAATAAAAGAAGATGAAGAAATCGTGGGAATAATCGAAGAAGTGTTCTATGGGAGCACCGGGTAGTCCCGGTGGAATCGATCGAGATGTACAAGATCATTGCGAAAATGGGGCCGGATGCGCTCCACAAAGAAGAAGTAATGGTAAGTATGAAATACAAGAGCGTGGAGAAGAAAGTGTAACCGGCAGCGGGACCGTTACCCGCCGATAGCGAACAAAAGAGGAAAGAAGTCTCGAGGGATCCGACACTTCGGAAGTCCATGGATATCGGACATGCCTTCACGAATGACACCCCGAAGAAACTTTGGATCGGTGGAGGTGGGTTCCTATTAAAGAATGAAGAAGAACGATTCCGTGGGATGCTAGAGCGGCATGGGGGAGCATTTGCATTTACATCGAAAGAAATAGGATGCGTTGACCCGAAGATAGTGGAGCCGATGGTGATCTCCACGATTGACCATGTGTCGTGGAACCTGAAGCCGATTCCGGTGCCGCGGGCGCATATTCCGAAAATCATCGACTTGCTCAAGGAGAAGGTGGCAATGGGGATTCTAGAGCCATCAAACGCTCCGTACTCAAATCGATGGTTTACGGTTCCGAAGAAGAATGGGTCAGTCCGATTTATCCAAGACTTGCAACCGGTGAACAAGGTCACGATCCGGAACTCCGGAATCGGTCCGATAGTGGACGAATTTGTGGAAGCATTTGTTGGGGAACAAGGTCGTCTATGCGGAAGATCAAGAAGCATTCGATTGCTGTTGAGTACCTGCGTATGACAGTTTCTAGGTCGTTGCACAGAGAGAGAGAGAGAGAGAGACACAAAAGACTCTTTATTCCACAAAGCAATAATACAACACCCAACCTTACAAGAAGGTTACAAGGTCACTATATATAGTGACCGACTTAGGGCAACTACCATTTATGCTAATTACACAAATGGCCCGAAGGGATAGTGTGAATACGTCCATTATACACTTGTATTCGACACTCCCCCGTAATGGGCGTATACATGGGTTATCTAAGATTACAGGTATAAACTTAGGTTCTCGGACATATCAGTTTTTGTTCGAGTCGGCAGGGTCCGAAGGCAGAAGACCGAACTGGTCGGGTCGGAAGAGTTGAAGCCGATCATTAAGGAACTGATGTCGGTTGTCAAAAACCATCCTGTGCTGTGTCCGGCTCTAACCGGACTGGTTTGTCGTTACGCCCATCTGATGCCGAAGAGACCGAAAGCGGTCTGCCGAAAGACACTTGGTCATTCCATCTGCAACATTGTCGGTTGTGGATATTTTCTCTAGACCGATTTTCCCTGAGATGACGCAGTCCCGAACGAAGTGATATCGAACGTCGATATGTTTGGAGGCGTTGTGGTGAACCGGATTTTTCGACAGGGCAACAGCACCTTGACTGTCGCTATAGACAACTGGGGCCGAGTCGTGATCGACTTGCCGAAACGTGTGCGCCAGCCGACCGAGCCATAAGGCTTCTTTTGCTGCGTCGGACGCAGCTACATATTCTGCTTCGGTCGTTGAGGTCGCTGTGCACTCCTGAAGTTTCGACTTCCACGAAATTGCTCCATTGCCGAATTTGAAGTAGTATCCGGTTGTTGATTTCCGACTGTCTATACAGCCGGCGAAGTCCGAGTCGGTGTAATCGACTACGCCTGAGGTTCGGTTCGGACCGAAGAGAATGCCGTGGTCTTTTGTGCCAGCCAGATATCTGAACACATGCTTGACTGCGTTCCAATGCGATCGGCCGGGATTGTGCATAAATCTGCTAACGACTCCTACGGCGTGAGAAATATCAGGCCGTGTCGCGACCATCAGGTACATAAGGGAGCCGATTGCCGGTGCATACGGTACCGACTTCATATCTTCCCCCTCCGGGCCGGATGTCGGGCAGTCTCGCTGAGAGAGCCGAAGATTCATGGGGAGCGGGGTTGAAGCAGATTTGGCTGATTGCATGTTGAAGCGTTCCAAGATACGTCGGATATAGTCGGTCTGAGACAAAAAAAGATGTCGTTTATCGCGATGCCGACTAATCTTCATGCCGAGTATGTGTCGTGCCGGACCGAGGTCCTTCATGGCAAACTTCAACCGCAGTTGCCGAATGAGATCGGCAAGTTCGCCCGCGTGGCGTCCAGAAATTAGCATGTCGTCCACGTAAATGATGAGGAAGATGGGTGATCCATCTTGAGCTGTGTTGGTGAAAAGACAATGGTCCTCATCGCTTTTTGAGAAGCCGATTGATTGGATGAAGTCGTCGAACTTCTTGTACCATTGTCGTGGTGCCTGTTTGAGGCCGTATAGACTCTTCCTGAGTCGGCAGACTAGATGTTCTTGGCCAGTAGCAACGAAGCCTTTTGGCTGCTCCATATAAATTTCCTCTTCAAGATCACCATGGAGGAATGTTGTTTTGACATCTAGCTGAATCAGCTCCAGGTTGTCGGCTGCCACTACGCCGAGTAGAAAACGAAGGGTTGTCATTTTCACCACTGGTGAAAAAATCTCGTCGAAGTCGACGCCATATTCTTGTCGGAAGCCCTTCGCAACTAATCTGGCCTTGTACTTTGGGGTGGTCGAATCAGACGTCTCTTTTAGTCGATAAACCCACTTGCAAGGAAGAGCACGTCGGTTCCTAGGTAATTCGACCAGATCCCAAGTCTTGTTTGCCCGAATGGAGTGCATTTCTGACTCCATCACCAGATGCCAGGTGGCGGAATCGACAGATGTCGATGCTTCTTCGTAAGACGTCGGTTCGTTGGCGTCGGTGAAGAAAATTCCAGGAGAATACCTCTCCGGAGGTTGCGACAGTCTCTCGGATCGTCGAGGTATGATTGGACTGGTCGCATCGGGTATCGAGGTCGGATGGTCCGAAAGCGGATTGTTCTGCTGTGCCGAGTCGGGGTTGTCCGAGTCGGTAGTGTAAGGTTCAGCTACCCGTGAAGCTGACCGTGTGTTAAGAGCGGGGCCTTCTTGAAGGGTCGGCACATCGGAAAATGTTACCCTTCGGACTTCGATCGGTTTTTCGACTGATGGATTCATAGCCGACTCGTTGAACACAACGTCCGAACTTCGGACGATTTGTCTGCGTTCGGGATCCCAGAGTCGGTATCCCATTTCGCCGTCGGATCCATATCCGAGGAAAATGCATTTCCTGGACCGAGGTGCAAGTTTTCGGCGATCATCTTTCGGAATAAGGGCGTACGCCTCGCATCCGAAGATCCTCAGCTTGTCGTAATTCGGCTTACTGCCGATCCATAGTTCCTGAGGAATTTGAAGTCCTAGAGGTCTACTTGGCGACATATTGATTATGTGTACTGCCGTGAGTAGAGCCTCTGCCCAGAAGCCATCCGACAGTCCGGAGTGTTGGAGCATGGAAACTATCCGTTCTTGGATTGTGCGATTCATGCGTTCGGCAATCCCGTTTTGCTCCGGGCTGTGTGGTGCCGTAAATTCACGTCGGATGCCGCGTTGTCGGCAGAATTTGACGAATTCTTCGGATTTGAACTCTCCCCCGTTGTCGGTCCGAAAGCATTTCAGTTTTCGGTCGGTTTGATTTTCTACCATAGCGAGCCAATCTTAGAAGATCGAGAAGACCCGATCTTTGGTGCGAATTGGATAAGCCCACACCTTTCGAGTCGAATCGTCAATAAAACTGACAAAGTAAGAGGCACCGCCGAGAGACTGATGCGGCATTGGGCCACAGACGTCCGAGTGGACTAAATCGAGAGGTCTCGTGTCTCTTGGTGCTGATGTCGGGTGTGATGCGGCTGCTTGTTTGCCATACTGGCAATGCTCGCAGAATTGATGGTCGGAGAAGGAGAGTTTGGGGATGTATCCGGCTCTAGATAGATGCGTAATGCCGGCCTTGCTGAGGTGTCCTAATCTTCGGTGCCATAGTGATGACACAGGAATATCCACCAAAAACAGGTTACCCTCTCTGAGCGTAACATGTAACGGATACAGTGAGTGTATCTTGGGTCCTCTAGCAAGCAGGAGGTTCCCCCTGTGGAGTGTCCACCCTCCCGAAGAAAAACCGGCACGAATGTCGTCTTCATCTAGTTGTCCGACTGAGATCAATGGCCTTGAGAGCTCGGGTACATGTCGGACATTGTGAAGTACAAGTGTAGAGCCACCTGCAAGGTTGAGCTCTACTGTGCTGATTCCAATGATGTCACAGTGTTGTGAGTTTCCGACTCGAACTGAGTCGGAGTGACGGATCGTATATTGCCGAAATTGGGATCGATGAGGAGTCACGTGAAATGACGCACCCGAATCCAAGAGCCATGTGCTCGATTCTTCAGTCGTGAGTAGAACTTCTGCTCCGACTGGATTTTCGATTGATAGTATATTCGGGTCGTCTGGTAGCACATCAGCTGAGAAGCTGACGTAATTGATCTCCTCATGCCGGCCACTCTTCTTGTTGTTCTTGTTCTTGAGTGCGCGGCAATCGGCTTTGATGTGTCCGGGTTTCTTGCAATAGTTGCAGATTCGGTTATCCCGTGACTGGCTCCGTCTTCGCTGATTGTTCGGCGGCCGTGAGGAATCTCTTCCTCGTATGTTCGATCGGTCTGTCGAACCTTGTACTACGTAAGCGTCGTCTGTTGAGTCTTTGGCGAAAGACTTTCTCCGAGCTGCTTCGGTCAGGATTGCGCTCGTGACTTCGGAGTATTTAACAGCCGTGGTTGACGCGTTGCACACGGTTGTGGCGAAAGTTTCCCATGATGAGGGAAGGCTGCTCATGAGTATCATTGCTCTGAGTTCATCCTCGATTGTCGTCCCCTGTGACGAGATTTGGGAGCTTATGCTTTCGTACTCATTGAGATGTGCTTGAACCGAATCGGATTCTTTCATCCGCAAGTTGTAGAGGCGTCGGATCAGAAACATCTTCGTTGCAGCGACCTTCTTTTCGTAAGTGTCCGACAGTGTTTTCCACAGTTCGAATGCTGTCGTACACGATTGCACCGTAAAGTATACCGATTCCGATAGGTGCATCCGAATCGTGGCGCGGACGATTCTGTCCAGCTTCTGCCACTCAATTGGTTTGTATCCTTCTGGAGGTTCTTCATTTTCGATGGGATCGATTTGCCCCTTGACTATGAGATAGTCCTGCATTTGCTCCTTCCAGAAGTTGAAGTTCGATCCATCGAACTTTCGTAGACTCATTTCTGACGAGCCGGATGTTGATGCCATCAAATTTGGTTTCGGTTAACGAAGCTCGGTTCGGAGTTGACTACGAACCTTGTGGGAGTGCAGCCGGTTGGCTCACCCGATATCGTTCTAGTCGGATTTGAACCCGAGTCGGTTCGGCTTCGAATATATGTATTGTTGAACTTGCTCGAATTGACTCCGGTAACTTGAGGGACAGAACCGACTGGTCTTCCCAAATGGTTCCGAGTCGGAGTGAGCCCGGTTCGCTTCAGATATATATACCGAATACCGATTATTGAAACCGATTGTCTGGACCGATTCTGCTTCGGGTGGCTGCAGCGACGAGAGTGTCTTGAGACCGATCTGCACCGAGTGGTTACAATGAGCGGCGTTTGATGACCTCTTCGGATGCCGTTTAACCGAGTGGAGCACGATCGTGTCAATGTTGCACAGGGGGATTTCACCTCGAGTGGTTACGATCACAAGGAACAGAGTACAACCTGCTGGCTTACTCCAAGTGAAGATGATCTAACGCGATGAGATGCGAGCCTCGTTTTTCTTCTTCTTCTCTCTTCTTCGAATGACGCAAGAAACCGAATGCTGTGCAGGCTGAGACGACGGCCGACAGCGGATTGAAGGACCGAATGCTGTGCAGGCTCTAATACCAGATGTTGGGGAACAAGGTCGTCTATGCGGAAGATCAAGAAGCATTCGATTGCTGTTGAGTACCTGCGTATGACAGTTTCTAGGTCGTTGCATAGAGAGAGAGAGAGAGAGAGAGAGACACAAAAGACTCTTTATTCCACAAAGCAATAATACAACACCCAACCTTACAAGAAGGTTACAAGGTCACTATATATAGTGACCGACTTAGGGCAACTACCATTTATGCTAATTACACAAATGGCCCGAAGGGATAGTGTGAATACGTCCATTATACACTTGTATTCGACAGCATTTGCCGGTCGTGCGATATACTCCATCGGAGAGCTATACTTGGGCGGGGTATGACCAATTCCAACTAGTTGTGGAGAGCTGAGACATCACTACCATGCAGACACCGATAGGATTAGTCCGGATGTGTACGCTACCACAAGGCGCGACGAACTCGGTCGCACATATGATGAATGCAATGAACAAGGTGCTTCGAGACTGCATTCCGGAGATAACAATGCCATTCCTAGATGACATTCCGATGAAAGGATGCACGGTAGAAGAAAAAGATGACACTATGGATGATCGAGGATGCCGAAAGTTCGATTCGTGATTGCGAGAAAGTGCTTCGAAAATTAGAAGATGTGCACCTAACACTTTCCGGTGAGAAATCGGCATTTGGGCAAGAAGAAATATTGGTAGTCGGACATCTACGTGGGCCCTACAGCCGAAGACCATCACCAACCAAGATCGATGCGATTCAAGCTATGAAAGAAGTATGGGAGTCACAATCCGAAGTCCGAATGTTTCTCGGAGCATGTGCCTTCTACCACATATGGATACCACACTATGCACATATTGCGGACCCACTCTATCACTTGTTGTGGAAGGGTAAGAAGTTTGAATGGAAACCGGAGCATACCAAAGCCGTGAAGAAGCTCAAGAAATCACTACGAAGGGCAAAAGCACTAAAGAAGCCAAACTATGACCAACCGATTATAGTACCGGTTAATACAAGCCCAACCGGGATCGGATGGGTCATCAATCAAGCCGACTCGGATGGTTTGCGATATCCGATCCGATTCGGACCAAAGGTTCTCAACGAAAGGAAATGTGGATATGCACAAGTCAAAAGAGAATTATGGGGAGTCATGTCGGAAATCAAATCGGATCATGATTATTTGATCATAGCCGAAGTAGTGATCGAAACGGATTGTCTTCCGATACTCGAGATGATGCGGTGTTGCACGATACCGGATGTGGCTATGCTAAGATGGATTGCATATGTTAAGTCACTTAATCCAGAGGTACGACACATCTCCGGAAAAGACAATGCAGTAGCGGATATGCTATCAAGGGCGCGGTTCGGAGACGACATAACCAAATCCGATAATGAAGAAGTTTCCGAAGACTACTTTGCTTCGGAGCACATATGTCGGGTGAACGTAATCCGAGAATTCCGGGAAGAAGAATACGAGGGAGAAAGCCTGCTAATCGGGAAAGTGCTACAAGAAATCGAGGGATCATCAGACAATAAAGAGAAGAGAGCCAAGATCCAAAGTAAGAAGCGGCAAGTCCGAAAGTTCTTGAAAAATGGATTAATATGGAGGGAGCCGAAAAGACCAGATGCCATGCCACTTCGGGTAGTCGGGACAAAAGAGCAAAGAAACCGGATAATGTCCGAATTTCACGAATCCGATTGGGCTGGACATCGAGGAACATGGGCAACTTTTGTGAAAATCAAACAAAAATATTGGTGGAAGAACATGTACAAAGATATAGCGGAGTTCACAGGAAGCTGCGAGAAGTGTCAAGTCTACTTCGGGGTTCAACACCGAGATGAATTACATCCGACATTTTCACCGACAATCCACTTCAAGTGGATGGTCGACATTGTAGCCATGCCAACTGAGATCGAACAAAAGAAGTACTTGGTGTTAGCTCGGGAAGATCTCACAAACCAAGTAGAAGGTCGAGCACTATGAAGGAAAACGTGTTCTACGGTATGCCAATTTGTTTTGGAGGAGGTTTTTTGCACGTACGGGTGCGTAGGACAAGTGATTGCGGATCGGGGAGAACTCGACTCTGATAAAGCGAAGGAATTCTTCACCAAACATGGAGTTCAGTTAACACTAACAACGGCATACAATCTGGAGGCCAACGGGAAAATCGAACGAGGACATAGTCCGATCGTCAAAGCACTTGCCAAAGCATGCGACGTAAGGGTGAAGGATTGGCCGCAGATGCTCCCGTATGCACTATGAGCGGATCGGACGATGCATAGCTCTGTAACCGGTTACATGCCGGCAGAACTCATGACCGGAAAAGCACCGGTAATGCCAACGGAAATCGCGATCGCGACATGGACAGTGCTACCATGGAAGGAAGAGATGAGCTGGGAAGAGCTACTAGCGGTCCGGATACGACAACTAGAGGGAAGACCGGAAGACGTACCGGAAGCAATACGCCGACAACAAGAAGCGCGATTCCGGAATAAAAGCCGGTTCGACACAAAGCACCTACTACGACCGCAAAAGATTGAAGAAGGAGATTGGGTGATTGTCTATGACAGTAGTTTGGATCATCAACATACAACAATACGGAAGTTCACTAAAAGGTGGTTCGGGCCATACGAGGATCGGAAAGTTTTCGACAACGGAACTTATCGACTATGCGAGTTGGATGGAACAGTACTACGAATGCCTATAACAGGGAGACAGGTGAAGATTTTCAAGAAGCAAACTGACAAAGAACCTTATGCAAGCTTACACAAGACCGACAACGAGGAGCAATCGGACAAAGATCATGGTGATGCGGAAAGTGAAGAAAGTGGTCTTCGATTGATAATCGACATACGGGAAGAATCTGAGAATGCTACAGATGAAGAGGAACAACAAGCATCGGGAACTTCGGCACATACCGAAGGATGTGCGGGTCTGAAGGGGGCGAGCGTCGTAGTATAATTCACACACTACGTGAAAATTACATTTTTGTCCCTCCGGATGGAATCGGCAAGGAGGAATCGGTACGGAGGAACCGGTGAGAACCGGATGAAGGATGGAATCGATAAGAAGAAACCGGTGAGAACAGGATGAAGAGACAAATTTGTATCTAGAAGAAAATATTGTTACATGCATAGGGCAGGATTCGAACCCTATACCTCCATGTTAACGATTTTTAAGCCTTACCACTATACCAGCATATTATGAATCTTAAAGTTATACTAAACTTTATCCCAAGTAAATATTCTAGATATGCATGGTACTAAAAGTTATTCATGCATACACACTCGAGTTAAAAGAAAAGATGGGATAGAAAGCTAATCATACACATGCAATGTGCATGAAAACTAAAGTTAGGAAAACCATGATGCTTGCATGTGATAAACTTAGACTCTTCCAACACTATAGAAGGAAGAGAGAAAGATGTATAGCGGTTGTTGATTAATTTACAAGCATTGATCAATCTAATATATTCATGGGATTCACGATTTGCCATCTATTTCTCTCTTACATTCTAAGTATCAATTAATACACTATACTTGTGGGATTCACGAGTTTCATATCTTCCTTCAAATATATCTCTTTCTTGCAATCCATTCATAAGGAGACTTATCTCATATTCTTCTTTCTCCTAGTCCGAGACCTCAGTGGTTCCCACCCAACTCACGCAACGATCCGGAGCCGAAAGGCATGACAGCGCTTCTTATCGTCGGTGTATTGCTTCCGGTACATCTTCCAGTCTTCCCTCTAGTTGTCGTATCTAGACTGCTAGTAGTTCTTCCCGGCTCATCTCTTCCTTCCACGGTAGCACTGTCCATGTCGCGATCGCGGTTTCCGTTGGCATTACCGGTGCTTGTCCGGTCATGAGTTCTGTCGGCATGTAACCGGTTACGGAGCTATGCGTCGTCTGATCCACCCATAGTGCATACGGGAGCATCTGCGGCCAATCCTTCACCCTTCCGTCGCATGCTTTGGCAAGTGGTTTGACGATCGAACTATGTCCTCGTTCGATTTTCCCGTTGGCGTCCGGATTGTATGCCATTGTTCGTGTTAACCGAACTCCATGTTTGGTGAAGAATTCCTTAGCTTTATCAGAGTTGAGTTCTCCCCGATCCGCAATCACTTGTCCTACGCACCCGTACCTACAAAACACCTCCTCCAAAACAAATTGGCATACCGCAGAACACGTTTTCCTGCTTAGCGCCCGACCTTCTACTTGGTTTGTGAGATCTTCCCGAGCTAACACCAAGTACTTCTTTTGTCTGATCCCGGTTGGCATGGCTACAATATCGACCATCCAATTGAAGTTGATTGTCGGTGAGAATGTCGGATGTAACTCATCTCGGTGTCGAACTCCGGAGTAGATTTGACACTTCTCGCAGCTTTCCGTGAACTCCGCTATATCTTTGTACATGTATCTCTCTTCCACCAATATTTTTGTTTGATTTTCACAAAGTTGCTCACGTTCCTCGATGTCCAGCCCAATCGGATTCGTGAAAATCGGACATTATCCGGTTTCGTTGCTCTTTCGTCCCAACTACCCGAAGTGGTATGTCATCCGGTCTTTTCGGCTCCGTCCATATTAACCCATTTTTCAAGAAGAACTTTCGGACTTGCCGCTTGATAGCATATCCGCTATCGCGTTGTCTTTTCCGGAGATATGTCATACCTCCGGATTAAGTGACTTAACAGATGCAATCCACCTTAGCATAGCCACATCTAGTATCATGCAACACCGCATCATCCCGAGTATCGGAAGACAATCCGTTTCGATCACTACTTCAGCTCCGATCAAATAATCTTGATCTGATTTGATTGCCGACATGACTCCCCATAATTCTCTTTTGACTTGTGCATATCCGCGCTGCCTTTCATTGAGAACCTTTGCTCCATATTGGATCGGATATCGCAAACCATCCGAGTCGACTTGATTGATGACCCATCTGATCCCGGTTGGGCTTGTATCAACCGTTACTATAACCGGTCAGTCATAGTTCGGCTTCTTTAGTGCTTTTGCCCTCCATAGTGATTTCTTGAGCTTTTTCACAGCTTTGGTATGCCCCGGTTTCCATTCAAACTTCTTACCCTTCTGCAACAAGTGATAGAGTGGGTCCGCAATATATCCATAGTGCAGAATCCATATGTGATAGAATGCACATGCTCTAAAAAACCTTCGGACTTCGGATTGTGACTCGCATACTTCTTTCATAGCTTGAATTGCATCGATCTTGGTTGGTGACGGTCTTCGGCCGTAGGGCCCACATAGATATCCGACTACCAATATTTCTTCTTGCCCGAATGCTCATTTCTCACTGGAAAGTGTTAGGTGCACATCTTCTAATTTTCGCAGCACTTTCTCGCAATCACGAATATAGTTGACTACGAACTTTCGGCATCCCCGATCATCCATAGTTTCATCTTTTTCTTCTACCACGCATCCTTTCATTGGAATGTCATCTAGGAACGGCATCGTTATCTCCGGAATGCAGTCTCGAAGCACCTTGTTCATTGCATTCATCATATGTGCGACCGAGTTCGTCGTGCTTCGTGGTAGCATACACATCCGGACTAATCCTATCGGTGTCTACATGGTAGTGATGTCTCTTGTTCCTTTCATGATTTGCCGGCACAGCTAGGAATTGGACAGATTTCCCTCCGCTTTGGCTCTTAATTCATTCGAAAGCCACACCGCTATCGAACAACTTTGTCTCCATCCGTGAAGCCGTGATAAAGGGTTGCCCGAGGATCACGGAGTGTGAGACCTCTTCTTGTACGAAGAAATTTTGGTCGATCTCAACATCCCCGATCTTCACCGTCACATCCGGACAAGCCGCAAATAGATCTTCCGTTGCTTTAGTGGCCGCCCGAATCCTCAATCCATGATTGGTGTTAATAGGCCACTTCCCCTTCCGGTAGAACTCCTTAGACATCCAATTGATCTCCGATCCGTTATCAATCAATGCAAGGACAGACACTTTGATGTTGCCGATTTGGACCGGAGTCTCAATAGTTGCATGCGCCTAGTGCGGCTTTGTATAGTGGGAATTCGGAATCTCGTCCTCCACTTCGGTGTCGTTCATCAGAACGGTATTTGCATTCACCATCGGCGCATTTCGCTCCGTACTTTGTCTTTTTCTCTTCACTAGATCCACAAAAGATCGTGGAACTCCTTCTTCGCTATTCCGAGTAATTCCCAAACCGAAAATTCTACCCGGCTATCGAGGATTCTCTCTTCGAACACACTTTTCAAGTCCGTTTGTTGTTCGATTTCGGAGGCGAGCTTGAATGCCGAAATCGTCTTTTCTTTTCCCCTCCCTCCAGAGTTCTAGCTTTCCGGTGTCTTTGATGGTCCGGCCGCATCATCCGTGCGCCGTCGTTTTTCATCCACATACACTTCATGCAATTGACATAGCTCATGTACGCTATTCTTATCTATGGGGCACTCCCATCCCGTAGCTTCCCGGATACATTCCGCGGCGCTTCGGATTTCATCATGGTCGGCTTTCTTCGAAATTTCTAACACTTCCGGCCAAAAAGACGCATTTGTTGCAGATGACTCCCCCACACGTATTCCCGCGATTGTCGCATAATTGTCTTTCGCCGCGATCTCCTCCTCTAGGACCTTCTTCATGCCACCTTTCCGGAAGTTCGATCGGAGTGGCTTCAGAGAATCCATCGAATGAATCCAATTTCCCTCGTAGTAGATAAGATCCCGTCGTAGCGCCTCCTTATGGTCGTCACAATCTCTCTGATCATGTTTGGTGGTATCGCACCATATGCATTGATGATCCATGTTTTTGGAACTTGTGGGACGGTCTTCTGTCTTCTTCACCATCTTAATTTTCAGATTCTCCATCTCCTTCAGCAATTGCTCCACCGTGGTTGCGTCGATTCCCTTCTCGGTCGTACTCTCCCGAGCCCACGGTTGATGGTCTTCCGATCCAGATCTCGATTTCGGAATCGGTTCCGAACCCTCTTTTCTTCATTGGCAAGCCATTGCCCCCTTTTTGTGTATCGTGCAACGATATCCTGCACGCTTTCCCATGTTTCGGTGAGGCCACTCTCGGTAGTTGTGTCCTCTAGAAGCACTCCAAGATCCTTCTGGTCCCGGACGCCTACGGCTCGTAAGAACATGATAACTTTGTCCGGTGCGATGATAGGTTGATCTCTCGTAGAAAACCTCCCGAACCGACTTTCGAATGCCGAAAACACATCGCGGACCTTCATCCCCTTGTTCGGCGTTTCCACCCAATCCTCAAATCCTCTCCGCGTTGCCTTGGAGGAGTCATCGATAGCGAACGTGGTCTTTAGCGCTTCTTCAAACGCTTCCCACGTCAGATTTTGTTGTCGTAGCCCGTGAATACTTGCTTGAAGCCCGTCGGTAGCTACCCGGTTGAAGGATGTCACTTGCAGTCCTTCCGAAATCCCACACCGTATCATTTCCGCCTTGTAGTCCCGAGGATAGCGTGATACGTCCTTACCGTTGAATTGCCCGATCCGTTGCACGAGCCGCTCTACTGCCGCCGCTATCTCCGACATCGCACGTTGTTCTTGAAGCATCCGCTCGAACATCATCATCATGTTGTTAGCCTCCGATTGATTTTCCATCTCCTTGTCACCCATCTTTACGTCGGGCTCACCACTTGTGTCGTGCCTTTCGGCTCTAGATCGTTGCGTGAGTCGGGGGGGAACCACTGAGGTCTTGGACTAGGAGAAAGAAGAATATGAGATAAGTCTCCTTATGAATGGATTGCAAGAAAGAGATATATTTGAAGGAAGATATGAAAATCGTGAATACCACGAGTATAGTGTATTAATTGATACTTAGAATGTAAGAGAGAAATAGATGGAAAATTGTTGTCTGCCTGGCCGGACTAGCCTCAACACAGGTGTCTATCTGACACTTCTCCAAAGGGGTGGTAAGGATTGGATGCTAGGTTACACGCGTAAGATGATTACAATTAAGCACAGACGGTAAACAATACGAAGATACAGATAAACACGCAATAATTACTTTTGTATTACTTCCGTCAAACCCTTTACAAATCATCGGATCCTTTTATAGGCATTCGGCAAGGTTACAATCGGTGCACTTAGGCAACCGACATCCGAATCGGTCCGGATCCGGATCGGTACAACTGTACCGGATCCGTCCCTCCGAATAATAATTCTACTATTATTTACTTCCTATTATCCGATCCGACTCCGCCTTCCCACTTGTCCTTGCTCTTCTGACCAGCCAACACATGGCACGCCCGTGGGAAAGTGCCTTGCACTTCGAATCCACTCCCGGCCTCATTCTTCCTCCAAAATATCGAGCACACTCTACTTGATGGTGTCAAGTGGTGCTTCTTCCTCCAATTCTTGTTCCTTGCCTACCTGGTCTCCGACCTCCGGTTGGGTTGGCTGTTCCGTAAAAATTTGCTGCTCCGGCTCTGCTTGATTTTGTGGTGCCGGTGCTTCCTCACCGCTTCGTCCGGGTTCTTCCTATTCTCCCTCCGTTCCAGGCTCTGTTCTGTTACCAGTGTCGCTTTCTCCGGTCTCGACTGGTCGGCTCGGTACGCCTCCTTCCTCTACTCTGGTGTCTTCCGGTCTCAGCTCTTCTTCTTCTCCGGCATCGGTCTGCTCCTGCTCTTCTTGATTTCCTTCGAACAAAAGTTCTTCTTCGGGTATTCCTTGTCGGAGTTGTTCGGTGTCGGTTGGTTCAACTTCAGCCGGTCGCTCTCCCTCACTTATAGTGATTGGCGTCGTTCTTCCCTTGGCTTCCTGTCGTAACCGGTCCTGCTCGTATTTCTCCAACTCCAACTGAGTTGCGAGCTGCCCGTCATCCAACCTCTCTATCAACCCTTGGATTTCTTTAAGATGTTCGTCCGCTAAAGCGTAGAAATCCTCCGACAATTCTTCCCGAATGGCGACGATACTTTCTTCATCCATCTTGTAGAACTTGTCACCGGTCTTCCTCCGATTCTCGGCATCCGCTCGGAGTGTCTGCAGCTCGGCTGCCTATTGTGACCACTCCTTCCATAGCTTTTCCGTACTTTCGTTGATGCTTGCCTGAGCTCGGGTACTCCAACCTGACATGATGAGCTTGATCCGGTCAACCCCCGCCTTAGCATGCGCATAAGCTTCTTGCTTTTCCTTCCTTGCCCGTTTTATAATGTCGGCCATTATCTGAGCCTGGGCCTCGTAATCCGCTTTCTGCTTTTCATAGGTACTTTGCAGTTTGTTGATCGTGAAGGTCGATCTTTCCTTTTCTTCATTCCTGATCTTGGTCAGATCCAGCTTTTCCCGCCTTAGCGCCTCTAATTCCTTCCTTCTCTCCGTCGCTTGGGCTATTTCCGCCGACAATGCTTCCTTTTTGGCACTAACCTCATCCATTGTCTTAGCCAGGTCTAATCGGGTCTCTTTGAGCTGTTCTTTCAGCTTCTCTATTTGCCGGTCGTAGTCTGCTACCCGTTTCTTGTTGTCCGACTCGGCCTGCTTGTGATCTCGGTAGAGACGGTCGAAGTCCTCCGTCTTCTGCTTCAGGCGTCGGTTTGCCTGAGCTCTTAACCAGTCGTCCCAGTCCTTCTGTTGTTGGAATTCTTCCTGCAGTCGTTCTATCTCCTGCTCGGCATGTCGACGCAGTCAGTCCTTCTCCTTTTGCAGCTTCTCTTTTTCTTCTTGCAGTCGGTCATTAGTGGCTCGGTCTTTCCGGAGGCCTTCTTCCATTTTCCGTCTGTCGTCCTCCACCGCTTTCCGCTGCTCCCTTTCTTTTTCCCTTAATGCCTCCTGAGCTTTTAACTCCTCTCGTAAGGTTTCTATTATTTTTTCGGTCTCAGGGCCGGTTTGCAAGGCTACCGGTTCCGGTTCCGGTTCCGGTTCTGGTTGCTTCCTTGTTGTCCCGACCGGCTCGGTGACAACTTGTCCTTGTTGAATTCCTTCCCTTGCCTGCAACAACTCCCCTTGCATTTCCTCGATCTGTGTTCGGAGCGCGACCAACTCCTGAGTTGTTGTATGCGTCAGCTGTTGCCTACACGTTTCTTCTTCCTCTAACTGGTCCGCTACTCCCGATAACTGCTCCGAAAGCCATCTCAGCCATTGTGGCTTTGTGCTTCCTGTGTCGGGGTAGCCTTGCTCACTTCTACTCCTTAACTCAGGCTGTTTTTCCGGCCTTTTCTCTGGCTCCGGCGCTTGTTCATTCCTCTTCTCTGGGATGACCGGTTCTCTGAAGTTCAGCAAAACCGGTGTCGGTGCTGCTTCCCTCGGTACGGGTTCTGGTACTGCTTCCACCTCAACTACTGGAGGTGGTCCTTGCGCCCTCTGCTGAGTTTTGTCAACTGGTGGAGCCAGTCCTTTCGCCCGTCTCTCCCGACCTTGTCTTGCTGGGAGTCTTACCAGTGGTTCGGATGAGTCTTCTGTTTCAGCTTCCTCCTCCGGTGCGTTCCGGTTTCGGCCGTCGCAGCGTTATATTGATTGGTTTGAGCGCTACCGGTTCCTCCTCGGCCGATTTCCCTTTGCCTTTTCCTGCCGGTTTTGCCTTTGTTGCCGGTTCCTGTTGCTGTCGGGATGGTCCTTCCCCCCGTTGTTCTGGTTCTTGTTGGGTCCATCCGGGGGTGTGTTTCTCCAGGATCTGTCGGCGCTTTGTGACCTTTTTCGGCGTCATCTCCTGCCGACCTCTTTTCTTTTGTTTGATGGGGAGCACCGGTGGGACTAACACCGTAGCCATTGTACTATCCCGGCCCATGGCTTTTTTCCTTCCACAAGATTCTTGATGGCCTCCTTCAATCCTTCAGTTATGAAATGGAGCCAGTCCACTTGTAATCCTTCGTACGCTGCAATGAAGAACGCTGCCCGATACCTGGCTATGGTTGGGGGACGAGGATTCACGAATCTGTATTCCATCATGGCGCGGGCCACTTCTCCGAACAGCAGGTTCTCTCCGCCCTGTGTTCGGTATGCCTTGCTGCTGATAGAATACTCACCGAAATATTCGAACAGGATTTCACTTGAAGGGTTTTCGATTGTTTGAAGTCCTCCTGCTTTTATCGCCGTGAGCGCCTACACCGCTCCTTCCGTGATTTCTGATAAATCAATCGATGTTGCCGCCTGCTCTGGTTCTGCGTGTGGTGGAGCGTCGGCGATTCGCAGCAATCCTTTTAACCCGTTCTCCCTCATCCATTGGCGTGCCTCCTCTGATAGTACCATTGTTTCGAATTCTTCTTCTGTTGTCTGTTGTTCGGGATCGGGTTGTGTGTGCGTTGTGCGTCGGATCGCTCTTCTGTGCTTCTGCGCCTGTGTGTAGGAAAATTTGTAAAAAATAAGTCCTTCGCAGGCCTGTGTCTTATATAGTGGCTTTTGCCTCGGGCCGCCCTTTTTCGTTTCCCGCGCATGTTCATCTCTTGCCATAATTAGTATGTCCTTTCTTGCTTGCCGCGTGTGAGTGCCCATGTTCCATGCTTTAAATAGCAAGTACGCGCACGTCCTTCTTTACTACATGGCGCCTCTTCATTGCATGGTGGCGCTCCCACCTCTTGTGATCTCCCCATCACTACTATGATTCGCGCCGATTTGGCCCACATCTTTTTTCTTCTTCTTCTTCTTTTTTTTTCTTTCTTTGTTTGGACCTCGTCATTTTCTGGTCCCCCCCGATTTGTTCGGGTCGGTTCGCGTTGATACCGGATCCTTCTGTTGGTTTTCCGGGATAGTCTTTGTCAGTATCGGTGTCGGTTCTTCCTCGGTCCAAATATCTTCAGCAACGTCTGTCGGTGTCGGTTCCTCATCTTGCCGGATTTCCGGGTTTTGCTTGAACGGGTTGGCTGGCATATTTCCCTTATACGGCTTTTGCCGAAACCCATTTGCCCACTTACCGATGACATCTCCAGACAACGTGCCGAGCTGATACGACCCATTGTACTCCTTGGTGATCCAGAACGGTCCGGTCCACCGAAACCGCAACTTTCCCGGCATGTTCCCCATCCGTGTCTGGAATAGTAGCACCGGTTTCCCGACTTCGAACTCCTTTTCGTTGCCACACCGGTGTCGGTCCACGAAAGCTTTTCTCCTCCTTTGCTCCAGTTCGAGTTGTAGTAAGCTGGCGATTCGGTTTTCTTCTAATTCCAACAACGTCGCCAGCCGGATTCGTTCGAACTCCTTCTCACTTAAGCGCTCCTTTACCTGGATCCGTAAGCTGGGGATCTGGAACTCTACCAGCATGACCGCTTCTAAACCGAATGCTAGTCGGAACGGGGTTGTCCGGATGCTGGTTTTGTACGTTGTTCGGTACGCCAATAGCGCGTTTTGCAATTTCGTATCCCAGTCGGTCCGGTTCTCGTTGACGATTTTTCGTAGGATGTTCTGCAGAGTTTTGTTCGTTGATTCCGCTAGTCCATTGGCTTGAGGGTAGTAGGGAGTACTCCTTTTATGTACCACCGCGTAAAATGACGTCAGGCTTTCTACTACCTGCCCGAGAACATGTCTTCCTTGGTCACTTATAAGCTCGATCGGGCATCCATACCGGCACCATATGCACTCGTACAGGAACTTTGCCGTGGACGCGGCCATGCTGTCCCGTAAGGCCTTTGCTTCTACCCATTTGGTGCAATAGTCGGTCGCCACTATGACATACCGATTTCCGGTTCGCATTGCCGGTGGCTTGAAGGGACCGACAAAGTCCAAACCCCACTTTTGAAACGGTTCCAATGGCAAGACCGGGTGGTGTGGCATCCGGGCCTGCTCCGTGGGTTGGCCCAGTCGTTGACACAAATCGCATTCTCTGCTATACTTCACGGCATCTTTTAGGGTGGTGGGCCACCACAGTCCGCTCTGCCATATTTTCCGAGCGGTTGCGTCTCCGGCATAATGCCCGCCGGCAATTCCACAGTGGGCTTCCCTGAGGATTAAATCCTTCTCATCGCTCCGCACTGCTCGTCTCCAGATGCCATCTGCCCCCTTGTGATAGAGGGTGTCTCCAACCAAGCAGAAATGTCTGCTTCTTACTGCTACCCTTTTCCTTTCATCGCGGTCCATGTTCTCCGGGGGTACTCCGGTGCTCAGGAACTGATGCATCTCAGTTAGCCACGTGTCTTCATCAGCTACCGTTGCATCGTTGCCGGTTTCGTCGTGATCCGGAACAACTCGGCGTCGGGGAACTCATCCTGGACGCCGTCCCCTGCTTCTCCGGATTCGAGTCTGCTTAGGTAGTCCGCTACCGCATGCTGCGCCCCGGGTCGGTGGAAAATGTCGAATTCAAATTCCTGTAACAGCAGTGTCCATCGTGCAATTTTTCCCGTCAGGGATGCCTTCGAGACCAGGTAGAGTAGTGCCGAATGGTCGACATGGAAGGAAAACTTCCTTCCGAGCAGATAGTGCCTCTACTTTGTGACACTATACACCATTCCCAATGGCTCGCGTTCCGTCGTAGAGTAATTCCGTTCGGCTTTTGAGAGTTTCCAGCTTGCGTAGTACACCGGTCGGTACCATTTCGGCTCCGTGAGTTGCATCAGAACGCTGCCGATTGCTACGTCCAACGCGTCGACGAAGACGTGAAAGCTTTTACTCCAATCCGGCGGTTGCACCACCGGAGCTTGCGACAGCATAACCTTCAACGCTTGGTAGGCTTCCTCCTCCGTCTCCGCCAATAGGAAGGGTACCCTGTGTACGGCGGTATGTAATGGTGTAGCGAAGTCTGCAAGGTGCCGTATCATCCGGCAATGCCACCTTATTTGGCCCAGGAACCGGCTTAAAGCCTTTGCGTTATTTGGTGCTGGTGCCTCGAGAATCGCCTTGACTTTATCCGGATCTACCGCGATTCCTTCCTTACTCACCACGTGCCCTAGTAAGTTGCCGCTTGCCACTCCAAAGACGCACTTGGCCGGGTTCAGACTCAACCGGTACTCGCGGCACTTCTCCAAGCACAGCCGGAGGTGATCGAGATGCTCTCCGTGCCGGCTGTAGACCGCGAAATCGTCAAGGAAGACCTGCATAAAACCGGGGATATATTCCCCGAAAATTTCCATTATTATCCTTTGAAAGGTCGTTGGAGCCGTCTTTAGTCTGAAAATCATCACGACCGCGATGAACACTCCCCATTCCGTAACGAACGATGTCTTCTCCTGGTCGGTCGGGTTCATTCGTATTTGGTTGTAGCCGCTAAATCCATCCAGGAAGCTGTAAACTTCGTGGCCGGCTACCGCATCTAACACCCCGTCCGTAAATGGTAGTGGAAACGCATCGGTCACTGTTGCGGCATTAAGTTTGCGATAGTCCACGCATACCCGGATTTTACCGTTCTTTTTCGGGACCACCACTATCGGACTCAGCCAGGTTGCCTGCTTGACCGATCAGATAAATCCGACCCGGAGGAGCTTATCAATTTCCTCCTTCACCTTCGCCGCATAGTTCGGATTCATCCGGTACCTGCGTTGAGCGATCGGTTTCGCGTCCGTACTTAGGTGAATTTGGTGCTGATAGAGCTGGGGATCCAGCCCTCGCATGTCTTCGTACGACCACGCGAACACATCCTTGAAGTCTGTTAATAATGCTACCATTGCCTTCTTTTCTTCCTTCGGCAATTCCTTTGCGACATTTACCAGTCGGGGCTTGTCTGTTGTGCCGAGGTCCACCTCCTCTAGTTGGGATGCTTTTACCCTCTGGGATATCGTCATTTCCCTCTCTAGGGATTCCTGTGCTTGTTGCAGTTCCCGGATCGCCGCTTGGTCCGGTTCATCCGGCGTCGTAATGTACGGTTCTACTGCCGTCGTGATATCCACCTCAAATAGTGGGACGATTCGTGGGTGTTCCTCGAGGTACCGCTCGACTTCCTCGTCCGGTAATCCCTCCAACATGTTGATGCTTTCCGCATACAATGGAGTTGCTTCCTTACTGGCGATCACCCGTGGTTGCGTCGTTACTCGTACCTTTGTTTTCCCTCGCCGGAATGTGATCATGTTCTTTTGCCAGTTCTGCCTGATATGCGCCGTTCGCAACCATGGTCGTCCTAGCAATAGGGGGTACGCGCCTTGTACATTCAGCTGCAGCACCACGGCCGATATCCGGAATACGTGGCCTCCGATCGTTACTTCCAAATCCCGGATAAGCCTGGTCGGTCGGACTGAGCTGGTATCCGCCATGCGTAACCAGAAGGGGCATGGTTCCCATTCCTGGATGCCCAGGTTCTCGCATGTCTGTCGGCTGATGACATTTACCCCGGAGCCTCCGTCAATAATCGTTCCAGCAATTTCCTTTCCTTTCACGATTGCCGTGATCGCCGGGCTACTTGTATCGACCACCGTTGGTCCTTCCTCCGGGTTGGAGAAGAATGCCGGTGCTGGCGTCGGCTTCGGTTTGCTCACGGATGCCTGTAAGTCTGCCGTAAACCGTGGCACCAACTGTAGTAGTCGTGCTAACGGCAGCACGATTTGACAGTCCTGTAGCGCTTGCCACGTCGGGTTTTCTCCTGGCTGTATGATTTCTTCGTCTTTTGGCATATTTTGGTCTCTTACTTCTGCCGCATTCTGTTCATTGGCCTCCTTGATCCATTGCGCCGCTTGTTTTCTTATTGCCTCCTGGGCTTCCCACTCGGCGGTCTTTCCCTTTGACCGGGTTGTGACCTGCTGTACTTCTGTTATTTCGGCTGTAACCATGTTGACTGTCGGCTGCTTGTCATTGGTTTTGCTTGGGCATTGGTTACTATAATGGCCTTCCTTACGGCAGTAATAACAGTACACCTTGTGACTGTTGCTCGTTTCTCCTTTGTCCCCGGTTTGGAGGGTGGGTATGCTTCGGTGGTCGTCTTCAGTTTTTCGGTTATCCGGTACCGATACCGGGTTGTCATTCCTCGCTGCCTCCCGACGTTCCTCTCTTCGGAAAAATCCACGCTTCTGATTCCGTCGGAAATTTCAGTTCCCTTGTCGCCTCTCTTCTCTGCATCGTTCGTATTCCGGGGATTCGTCTCGGTCGTACCGGTCCCGGGGGTAGCTATCTCTGCGTTTCTCCTCTCGGTCATAGTTATCGCGTCTTTTATCAGCGTATCTGTTACCGCGTTCGCGTTGGTAGCGGTTGTCTCTCTGGAATCGATCCTCATCCGGGTTCTAATTGCGCGGTTCTATGTGTCGAACCGGTGCTGCCTGCTGATTTAACAGGTTATATTCGCATCGGTCCGTTGTATGGGCTCGAGAGTTGCAGATCATACATTGTGCCCGCAGGGTGCAGTCTACTGTTGAGTGGCCCGAATTTAGGCATGTTGTGCATTGTAAGGCCTGTCGGAACCTTAGGGCTTCCTCCTTCGGGAGTGCCCGGTGTAACATCCCCATCGACAAGAAGGAGCTAGTCTTGTCCATTTTTTAATCTCTTCCTCGTTAAAAAATGTTGTGATGTGAGAAATTAATAAGCATTTGAAGGAACTTCTTGCAATGATGGAGTATTCATGATGATTGTTGATAAAGTTTCATAATGTTTAAATAGAGAATAACTATCAAACCAAATAATGTGCTATTGAGTCTTTATTAGTAAAAGAATATTCATGATTTATGTGCAAATAGACATGAGCCACTACACACACATACACATAACACATAAATACATAAATACATACCATACATCTAAGATATACAACACATGCAATACAATACATACATAAATAAACATGGAATACAATACAATACATACATACATATGAACACACACACACACAACCTATATATAAATTATATACAACATATGCAATACAATATAATACATTTCTATGTAAGGGCATTTAAAATGAGTTGTCGTCAAAATATATATTGGCACTAAGGGTTATTTTTATTAACCATTTTTTTATAGAAGGGTATCTAAAATAGTAAAAAATATACATATAAGGGGTTTATAAAAGATGTTGTGAACGCACATGATACAACCTCTATATATATAGTGGATTCCTCGAGATCCGAATCTGATTATATCCACTGAATCCATCGAGGAAACTGTATATTTCATGGAGGACTCCATCGGTGAAAGGCAATGAAAATACGTCAGTCACCGTGGCCGCATTTAGTTTCCGATAATCAACACACACCCTAATCTTGCCATTCTTTTTGGGCACCATAACTATCGGGCTCAGCCAAGTAGCCTTCTTAACCGGTCAGATGAAGCCAAACCCACAACAGTTTGTCGATTTCTTCTTTTACCTTTACTGTGTAATTTGAATTTAATCAGTACCTTCATTGTTGTACCGGCTTCGCATCTTTGTGCAAATTAATCTAATGCTGACAGAAGGCCAAATCTAGTCCCATCATATCTTCGAATGACCACGCAAAAACATCTTTGTATTGACATAATAGTTTGGTAACCCTTGTCTTGTCAGCCGATTGGATCTCTTTTGCTATGAGCACTATTTTCAGCTTTGTATTCTTGTCGGCCAGATTTAATTTCTCTAGTGCAGAAGCCTGTACGCACTGCGATACTTGCATTTCTCTTTCCATGGCTTCCTGTTGCTGACGTAACTCCCTAAGAGTTTTATCATCGACATGAACATCTACCTCCTTTTCATCGTCTCCGAGATATGGAGTCATTATTTCGACGATGTTGATTTCAAACAAGGGGATAATCTTGGCATTGTCCGCAAAATATTGATTCTCTTCCCCGTCACCTAATCCCTCCATCATATTGACAGCTTCAGCATAAGCGGCACACATTTTCATGTTGTTGTAACCTTTTCTTGAGTCGAAACGTGAATCTTTGTCTTACCCTTCCGAAATGTCAGAATATTCTTCCACCAATTCTGTTTGATATTGGTAGTGTGAAGCCATGGACTACCCAATAACAGAGGGTAAGCTCCTTGTGCCTCTAAATGGAGTATGACCGCCGATATCTGAAATGTATGGCCGCCAATGACAATATCGAATAGTCGGATCAGCCCTATTGGTCAGACTGTACTGGTACCTGCCATTTGTAGCCAGAATGGACATGCTTCCCAGGTGGTGATTCCTAGGCGATCAGAGGTAGTCTTGTTAATGACATTCACTCTTGATCCGCCATTGATTATGATGCCCGACACTTCTTGACCCTGAATGATTACCGTGATCGTAGGGCTTTGCTCATCCATAATTGTCGATCCTTTGATTGGATTCGCAAAATTCACCAACACATTTTCCAACTCTTTTCTTGTGATAATTCTCACCACCTTTTGAAATGAGGAACTAATTTCACTAAGCCAATCAATGGTAATGATATCTAGCAATTGGCCAAGACTTTCCATGTTTCATTCCCATCAAGTGTTTTCGTTGATACGTCCTCATGTCAACTTCCCGACTTGTCAGATGTGACATTTGGGGCATTACTGTCCTGCAACATTTTGGCGACATTGTTGTTGTCACCGTTCTCATAATGTGATTGCCAGACACCCTATGGTTCTGGCTCATCTCGGCCTCTGGAATTGTACTAAAATTGTCGAGATGGTTTAGGTCTTCTATTGTCATTCTGAACTCGACGATTAAATGGTCAATTGTCTTCATTTCTTTTCTAGTCATAGGACCTTCTATCATCATGATATCTATTACCTTGTAAGGTCGACGATCATTTCTATCTTGTCGGGGTGAATATTCTCGGTCATAACTGTTCTAGCTATCTCTTCTATACTCCCCTTGCCAAATTTCCTCTCGTCGATACTCATCATATCGATCGTCTCAGCAATAATCATCTCGTCAATTGCGATCCGACCAGTAACGATCATCATAACTTGGCTGATCGTCTTCCCGAAACCAATGTACTGACCGATTCTGATCCTCCTGGTAGTCATCCCGAGGTTGTATCTGTATGGTTGGTGTCGCGACTTTATTGAGCAGATTATACTCACACTAGTCGATTGTATGTGTTTTTGAATGACAAATCAAACAATGTGTGCGCAGCGTGCACTCAATTGTCAAATGTCCTAGATTCAAACATGTCGTGCAATTGATTGCTTGTCAGAACCTCAATTCCTCTGACTTCAGTAAAGACCGTTGTAATGATGCCATGGACATAGTATTGTTGGTCTGTGTCATGTCCGAGAAGTGCTTTGTTGATCACCTTCTACAGCAATTGATCTTTGAAATCGAACACATGTAATGTGGTTCGAAGCGGTTCCAGTAATGCCAACAAGAAGGTCTCTTTTAGGTCATCTTCTAGGAGAGGTTGTGCCAACTGCCTCCGAAGATTTTGAAACCGAATAATGAATTGTGACACAATTTAATGGGTTTCTTAATATGCCACATTGAATTGACTCATTAGTTCCCTCTTTGGAACTTGTCAATAAAATAACCTAATAAAATTTGGTAGTTAATTGCTTAAAAGACTCAAACTCACCCGCCTCATGCTGTGAGTACCAATTCGCCGACTATCCGTCGAACGATAACCCGAATTCAGCAACCTTAGACTTTTCGACATCTGCTTCTGACAATTGTTGTGAGAGATGGTTAGTCTGCCATGTCGTAAGGAACAAGCACACATGTGTTTCTACGTCGGCTTCATCATTATACTTGGGATAGGGATACGGCATTGTATCCTCCTCACAAAGTTCAACTAAGTTTTCTTGGTTAGAATGTTCCTCATCTAAGCTATTGTCGGTAGTTAAATCGGGAAGCGATCTTAGTGCCCCTTGAGCTTCTTACTGGACTTGTTCAACAAACTACGAATTATCGGAAATACCATCTTCTGCACGTCGGTTGTCCGATCTCATGTGTGGTCTTCTGCTTTCTGCAAGCTGGACTATATTGAGTAGACTAGATGGCATCCATTCTCCTCGTTCTTTGCTCGTAGTAGATGTAACCGAGTGTGCCAAAATATTGTGTTGATCTACCGACAGCTGACAGCTATAAACGACAGACACAATATGTCAAACATTCAACTCTGAACGTTCAGTCAAGAAGATTGTGGTGGAGAGATGGGTTAGTCGACCCTAGTTCTACACTCAGAAATAGATATACAAAGATTAGTTCTTACGATTAGACATACAATCTTGATCGACTGTTAGTATAATATAGCCAGTGCAACAGAGAACATTCAACACAATAGATATATAGCATAAAAGAATAGAATAGTCAACACAAAAATACTCTAACTACCAAAACCTATATTAAAACCAAAACAGAACGATACAGATACAATGCTCTCGGTCCCTTTTTATAGGTGACCCGAGTCCAAGATTTACACTTGCCTTGTTTGGCAAGAACCTATAGTTATACAAAACTATACTATTTCTTAAATTACAATATTTTCATACTCGGCAATTAGTTAATCGAAGCATTCCCCTTAAAATTTGACAGTCTATATATGCTCAATAGTTGAAGTTTTTACATATTTTGAATGGGCACCATCATCTTGTTGATAGTAATGTAATTCATCATGGAAGGAATTACTCATATCTCCTAGATTGTTATACTAGCAAGGAAAAGAGAAATTGAGATCTTAGTTCAATCGTTTGTGTCAATTAAGGGTCATCAAGTTAGCAAATGTGGTTGATATTGAATCTCAAAGGTTGTTTGAATTTTATGCTGCTAAAATTTTATTATGGCTTCCCTAAATTATGGGTTTATTTGGGAAAAGTTGAAAAGCGTGGCATTATTGTAAGGATCTTTATTAATGTCAGCATATAATATTCCTTGGGTGGATTGGTGTTTGAAGGATGGTATATGCTTCTTACAAGTCACATAATTGTATCACCATTGCATAGTTTCATTATCATCGTGCAAAGAATAAAGGAAAGATGGAGTGGAATATATGTAAGTTAGATTCAAGGTAGTGGAAAATGTTAAAATGTAGTTGGCATTCCCAGTTACCATTCCATGCAAAGTTATTTATTTGGACAAAGATGATTGAGGGGTTACCATTAGGTTTAGAGTTAACCAGGAAAGAATTGAGATCGAGCAAATGTTCTTTTTGTAGCATTCCATTGGAAGATAGTACACATGAGTTTATCAATGCCATTTTGGTTGTATCATCTAGAAGTATTTATCATAGATTTGGCAAGTTTTGACCTGTTGTTATTTGAGGTGTATACGATGGGTATTTAGTCAATATATTCAAAATGGTCCAAATGAGAAGATGGAGATCATATTCTAATTCTTGTGCTAATTACAACATAATTAGAATATGTGTAATGCTTTCATGTTTGATGGTAGACATGGAGTTAAAGCATATATTAGGAAGTTGGAAGGTATCCTTATGTGGCACTTTTGGGTGTTGAGCAAACAATGGTGATTGGTAGAGTGTGATGATCCAATAAAACACATACAATTCCCTAGCTGTGTAGAATGCACAAAAGAGGTCGAAAGATGGACGCACACATTGTGTGACATTTGGATTATGGCTTGGAGATAGGAAAGAAGAACATTAACTAGGAAAGATGGTATGCCTGATAATTCAACTTATTTCAATCATTTACTTATAGAGACAAGGTAGAAATTGAACCTAAAAACCTTAACAAATAAAGGTTTAAGTATCATGTTGAAGTTTGGGTGACAATATAGTCCCTATTGAACTTTACGTGGTTGTTACGTTGGTGCAATATGTTCCCATTATAGGTGTTGCATCATTTCGTCTTTCGAATTCCACAAAAGAAACTCACAGTGGTAAAATAATTTTTGTGTTGCAAGTTAACGGTATGTTTTAATGAAAGGAACATTTTCGGTAGAAACTTGATATTATCAATAATACCAAATGTGTCATGTGTAGGTGGTTTGACAGATATCACTACATTGATACCTCATAGTAATACGAGCGAAGTACATTTACCTTTTTAAAACGATTAATTGCCGTCATTATCTTGTGAATAGATTGTGCAACTAAAATGTGTTTATTTTTTGCAGTTCACAAATACCCAAAGAATGTTGACCGACTCTGTTGAAAAACAATGGTTCTTCGATGTAATATTTCGTTAAGTGTGTTTTGGGGGCTGGAAGCTTTTTCACGTCTTTTTATTTTTACTAAGAACATGTAGTGATACGATGGGTGCTTTTGATATTACCCATCCTAAAACTACAGATATCACAATCCGAGGGATCTATCACAATGGTAAGAAATATTTTACTTTTCTACTGCCACCTTCGAGTCAGTAAGTAAGATTTAAAACCTTTATAACTTACACCGAACTCCATCAAACTACCTTTTCATAGGATAGAAAATATAGGTAAATCGTCTACCTATCATTTATGTATCCATGTGAATGTTTGGTCTACACATTCTATTACGCAAATAAATATGTGTAAAGCAAGTGTACCTGTTACATACAATCAAAGCCTTTCTATATATATTCCAACTAATGCTTACAAAATTTGTTGGAAATGTTATCCAAAATTCAATAGTTTGGTAGTCCACCTATTGTTTGGTAGCACCTATAGCTTTAATGAAAAACTTTGATGTGGGCATGTTGGCAAATTTGTTTCTCTTGCAAAACACTCACATATCATCCTTGATGTATTCACTGCTCTTTTCAAAAATACCAATTGACCCTTAACAAGTTGTTGGGCTTCTGTGTCAAATGCTTTGAGTGTCGGGAGTCGAGACAATTAGTAGTTGACGAGTAATGATCAACTACATACAAGGTCCCCAAAGGTTTGACTTGAGGTATGAATTGATAAGGAAATGTCGTAATCCCTCTTCGTACTAAGTTGTTGAGGTTAATTAAGGGTTTATATAGAAATACAAGAAGCCCAATGTAAATGTCCCCACAAACATTGTAGCAATGTGTGTTTCACAATGCTATACACACCTCATGGGAGACATATGCAGATCTTTTGGGTCAGAATCATCTTGTTTGCTTAAATTCATCGGAGAAAAAAATGCCTTCACCTTATGGCACTTACACATGTCACTTTTTTCAAACGAGAAATAAGTCATGGACTTGTGTTTACAATAGGTTTCGCATCAACCGAGCACGAAATCATGAAGGTCAAATCAAAAAAACATTCAAGTAGCTATTAATAATAGGTGTTGTTGACACAAGTGATTTTGTTACAACAAAGAGTAGTCTAGGTGCACTCATGAATCAATCATCCAACTCTTCAGAATGATGAGGAGAAAAGATGGAAGGGGCAAAGACATTATGTATATATACACTTGCGGAATGAATATAACTCGAAAATATGGGCATTCGATACGAGGGTAGGAGATTTTATCACCCAAAAATTATTCATGTAGGAAGGGAAGGAAGCATTACATAAAACAATGAGGGAAGTGCCCATTAGGTTTTGCTTCTTGCAAAAGGACCTACTAATGGGGTAGGGGGGGAGTGTTGTAGGCAAATGAATAAGTTAAAATGAATTGGGACCATGGTGGGTAAGGGAAGGAAGAGCTAGAAACAAAGGAAGGAGGCATGCAATTCTTTCTTTCACTGCATTTTGTAAGGGACATGGACGTCCTTCACGATGAAATGCTGGTTGTATCTCTCGATGACCAAGCTCATGAAGCGGCAAGGGATGAGGAAGAGAAGCTCCAAGACGAATTGCGCGAACGTGTCCGCGGGGACAACCCCGCGCCCAAGGGTCAATAAGTGTGCCCCCAAGGATTGCGTGGCCACCAGGAACTTCCCCTTCTTCACCGCGTCCAGCACGCACTTGGCCGCATGCTCCGGTACCTCCGATCCTTTCTCCCTCAACATGTTCACCTTCTTCATTAGCTCCGTTATCTCATCATCGCCCTCCGTCACTGAAAATCACATACACACTATTTCATGGAGGGTAGGAACCCACATTTTCTGTAAAATGTATGTATGTATGCATGTATGTATGTATGTATGTATGTATGTATGTATGTATGTATGTATGTATGTATGTTTTGTTAGCTTAGCTAAGCAGAAAGTGCCCCAATGGAATGTAAAGGTGCCCAAGTGTGCCAGATTTGGCTGTATCTTCCCTAGAAGGAAGGAGTTCATGATGTTGAGATATTCCCTAAGAGTGGATGGAAGAATGACCAGATAGATCCATCCTTGTGGTCATCAAAACACCACCAAAGGAAGGGTTTAGCTCCAAGTAAAGATGAAAACATTCAACTAACTAGATTAGATTCATGTATCGGCTGGGCGGGGCGGTGCGGGGCGGAGGGCGGGGCGGAGGAGACTATACAAAAACCCAATTTATCTCATCACTAGAGGATGGCTATAAGCAAACTCAGCAAAGCAATCAAGCCATTACACACAATACAAAACCAATAAATAACCCAAGCAAAAGCAAAAATAAAGATCAAGAATAAGAAAGAAAAGACTTAGGTAAGATGGATGGATGGATGGATGGATGGATCAATTGCTAAAGAAGCTGCTTACCTTCATCGAGAAATGAGGTGTCGACGAATCCGGGACAGACGACACTGATCTTAATGTTCTTGTAAGGCATGAGCTCCATCCTCATGCCTTCTGCCAGACCCCTCACAGCATACTTGGAGGCAGTGTAGACGGCATGGCCATACATGAAGAAGAGCGAGGCGAGCGAAGAGATGATGACGATCGAGACGCGGTGGCTCTGGTTATCCTCCATGCTTCGCTCTTTCAGAGAAGGGAGGACTTGATGCAATGCATAGACAGTGCCATTGATGTTGGTTCGGATGACCCTGTCGATATCCTCTACATCGGTGTGTTCCAAGTATCCCGCGTGTGTGATTCCTGCATTGCATATGAGCACATCGATCGCTCTCCATCGCAGCGATGCCGCCACGGCTTCGGAAATTGCGGCGAAATCTCCGACATCTGCGGCCTGTCACAGAAAGGGGGGCAAAGATCTTCTGTGAATCTCTCTCCTCCGGGAGGTATATGGCAGATTCATTATTACTCATAGATTCATCTAGGAAAAAACACAGATATGCTCTAACATTAAAGCAAAGTTCACAGATTCTTTGCTCAGCTGAAGTCAGAGAGAGAATTAGAATTAGAACTTTTATGGTCCATAGAGAGCATTCAGAAGCGATTAGGAGTGTAGAGTTGGAAAATCGGGAGTCTAGTGTTAGAAACTTCCCATCAGAATTGTGGAAGGAAGGAAATTTATATCTCAAAACACACAGAAGATCATTGCTGTGTGTCTATGAAACAGGAACAATGGAACTAAAAGCTTTGTTTGAAAACACAGACGAAATAATTTGTGAATCAAGAACGCAGAAGAGTTTACACACCATAGCTATGTCATGCAAAATTTTATGCATTGGCACTGCTAAAAAAAACCAGTATAAACAGACACAATGGAACTAAAAGCTTTGTTTGAAAACACAGACGAAATAATTTGTGAATCAAGAACGCAGAAGAGTTTACACACCATAGCTATGTCATGCAAAATTTTATGCATTGGCACTGCTAAAAAAAACCAGTATAAACAGACACAATGGAACTAAAAGCTTTGTTTGAAAACACAGACGAAATAATTTGTGAATCAAGAACGCAGAAGAGTTTACAGTCATGGAAGAATCCCGAACACCATAGCTATGTCATGCAGAATTTTATGCATTGGCATTGCTAAAAAAAAACCAGTATAGACATTACGGTGATGACGAACCTGAGCATTGGAATCTATCATACCATAAATAGCACAGGTTTGTCAGAAAAGAATCACAGAATTTATGTTTGTGCAGAAGGATGATTGAAATGAAGACCTGAATATGGATGCGATCCCGTCCGCATTGTGTGTCTTCCACAAGTTTCTTGGAGGCTTCTTGGAGTTTATGCAGGCGACGAGCTACCATGGTGACGAATGCGCCTTGCTGGATGGAGGATTTGGCAATGGCGAGCCCAATGCCACTGGATGCACCGGTGATGAAGACATGCTTCCCCTGCAGAGAAGGCAGGTGCTGAGAGGGAAAGCAGCTACATAGCCAAGAAGAGAGGGATTCAGAGGAAGCAGACGGATGATCGTGGATGAGCTTGGAGAAGATCTTGACAGTGAAGAACAGGACCAGTGTGAATATGGAGAAAGAGCAGAAGATCAGGGGGAGGGGCTCCATGGATTCTTAAGCCTTCTTCTTCTTCTTCTTCTTCTTCTTCTTCGATCGAATGACTCCTCCTTCTCTGTTACTTGCGTATGGATATATGTATGTATATAGATTAGATATATAGAGATATATAGAGATCAATGGAGAGCACAGAGCAGAGAGAAGATCAGAGAGCAAGAGAAATGGATGAATGGAGAAGTGCTGATCATAGATGATGATGGTGATGAAGAAGAAGAAGGAGAAGAAGAAGGAGAAGGAGAAGGAGAAGCTCTTTCTCTTTATATATATAAGCAGCTCTTTCTCTTCCTGCACCTTCATTCTTCTTCATTCTTCATTCTTCTTCATTCTTCATTCTTCTTCATTCTATTCATTCTTCATTCTTCTTCTTTTCAAAACACACACTCTCTCTCTCTCTCTCTCTCTCTCTTCTCAATCTCTTATTATTTTTGAATTATATTAATAAAACTTTTTCTTTCTTTTTTTTCACCCACTACACCCATTAACTAGATATGTAGATAGATACATATTATGGGTAGTGTGGAAGATCTTTGAATTATTGCGGAATAGGCAAAGACCTGAAGACTCCGGTGAGGAAAAAAGAAAGAATTCCCACTTGCTCCAATAAAGAAAATTCGCCACATTATAGTACCTCCCATCAACTTCCATAGATATATGTTTTCACTCCGTGCCTACCATCAATTTACAAAAGCATTGCACCTATCTCAATCGTGACTCAATCCCCAATCCCTCGGAAATAGGAAAAACGATCTCCATCTCTGATTATGGGTCAAGCTATATAAATTGTGCAAACCACCCACTGTCTAAGAGTTAAATAACGGTGTGATAAAAAACTTGCCAGATTTGAGAAATGTAACTCCGAATCTCACAAGCAATCGGACATTATATAAAACGATGAGTATTATCTTCCATTTGAACGTTTTGCACTTGCTCATTGCTAGTCCACAACGCTTTAGAGCTAATCCCAAAGTCAATCCCCCAATCAAAACTCTCCAAAGGAAGACCTTTGCTACAACTGGCAATTCGGAATGCCAACTATGTTTTAAGATCTACCACCACCCCTTGATGAGAGTTATGTATTTTCCATTCTTCTTCAACTTTAGATGATAGTCATCCAAGAGACTCAACGAAGCAATAATACAAAAGATTAGTAGTCACTTGTAAACGGCGGCGCCCAACCCCATAAACACCAACCCATTCACAATTGTTCTTCTGTTTATAAAGGTTAAGGACGTTGTATTAATGCAATACTTTGTAGTTGTTGCCAGATAAACCCATAATTAGATGGGATGCGTAATAATTGGCGCACTTCAATAAACTCCAAAATTCTTTCAGATGGAGCCTCAACTATATCTAACCGACTGCATTTTTGTTAATGTTGAGCCAATTCGAAGGTAAAACCTGGATCATTCCCATGCAACCACGTCCAAACATGCGATTCCAAAACCTTCATAGCCAATGAAACCCAAGCAGTTTGCTTAGGATAATCCATGATTGAATGTCAAACGTAGATTGAGATGCATCAACACACATGTTTAAATCATCCATATGTAATCCTTGATGGCCCACACATATGGTCTAAAGGAGTGAGCACCATGATGCAATACGTTGAGTGGCTTGGTTCAGAGGACAATTCGAGGAGTATTGCAAGACACAAGGCATAAGACTCGAATATACGGTGCCTAAGACCCCTGAACTGAATGGTCTTGCAAAGAGGATGAATCAAACAATAATGGAAAGAGTGAGGAGCATGATGTCACATGCAAAGCTTCCAAAGTCATATTGGGTTGAAGTTATGTTGATAGCGGTCTATCTGATTAACATGTCTCCCTCAATGCCCCTGAAAGGTGATGTCCCACAACGGGTATGGACAAAAAAAGATGTGTCTTATCAACACTTGAAGGTGTTCGGATGTTTGTCGTATATGCATGTTGTTAAGGATCAGAGGTCGAAACCATGTATATTTCTGGGGTATTCGGAGGATGAATTCGGCTATAGGCTATGGGATCTTCTCGACAAGAAAGTGGTGAGGAGTCGGGACATTGTGTTCTTGAAAGACAAAATCAATTGAAGACTGGAAACAGTAGAAGTTGCAACAGTCGTAAAGAAAAAATCCATTCAAATAGTGTTAAGTATGAATGCCAATATGAATCTAAAAATAGAGCAATTGGATGTAAAAGCGCCATTCCTACATGGAGAATTAGATGAAGAAATTTATATGCAACAAACCCGAAGGTTTTGTGGAGAAAGGAAAAGAGAATATGGTTTGTCGACTAAGGAAGATCTTGTATGGCCTGAAGCAAGCTCCACGCCAATGGTATAAGACGTTCGAATCCTTCATGTTGGAACATGTATTCCATAAAACACAAGTTGATCACTGTGTGTTTGTCAAAAGGTAGAATGAAGGTGACTTCTTGATTCTCTTGCTATATGTGGATGACATGTTAGTGGTCGAACAAGATGTTAAGAAAATTTTGAGCTTGAAGAAAGTACTAAGAAAGTCGTTTTCCATGAAGGATCTTGGACTGGCCAAGCAAATCTTGGGGATGCTCATAGTTCCAAACAGAACTCAGAACGTGCTATGGTTGTCACAAGAGAAGTATGTGACAAAAGTTTTGGAAAGATTTAACATGTCTTAAGAAAAACCATTAGGGTTTGCATTGCCAGCAAACTGCAAGTTGAATGCTAGGCAATGTTCGAAAAGTGAAAAGGGCAAGGCTAAGATGAAGAAAGTGTCATATGCCTAGATTGTTGGAAGCCTAATGTATGCTATGGTTTGTACGAGATCAAACATAGCATTTGCGGTCACAATAGTAAGCCGATATATGAGTAATCCAGGAAGAGAACACTGGGCAACAGTAAAATGGATACTTAGGTACTTGAAAGTCACCTCAAGGGTATGCCTTAGGTATGGTCTCGAAAAACCTATGCTCGGAGGTTTTACTGACTCAGACATGTCGGGGGATGTAGACTCCAGTCGATCCACATCAGGTTATATGATGACCTATGCATGGAGAGTAGTGTCATGGCAGTCGAGATTGCAAAAGGTTGTGGTTTTGTTGACCACAGAGCCAGAATATATGGCAACAGTAGAGGCTAATCAGAACCTTATATGGATGAAGAATTTTCTCAGTGAATTAGGAATGAAAAAAGAAAAATTCCTACTCTACTGTGATAATTAGAGTGTCATACATTTAGCCAAGAACGTTGCTTACCAGTCTCAGACCAAGCATATACAAAGAAGGTATCATTGGTTACGAGAGAAAGTGGATGAGGAAGAGTTTACCCTTGTGAAGATCCATACTGATGATAATGGATCCAAAATGCTCACAAAAATCCTACCTATGGATAGACTCGGAGCTTGTCGACATAAGACAGGATTGGCTGATTCTCCCTAAAGGAGTGAAGGGGGATTTTGTTAGGATTCAGTCCCTCCTAATGGGAAAAGTCGATTGTCGAGTGGGAGAATTGGCAGTCGAAATCAGGTTGGTCGGTCGGATCAACTAGCGAGTCGACTTGATCAGATCGACCAAAGAGAGAGACGATTTGGGGATCAATTGATTTGGCTATTGGTTGGATAAACCAAGTGAGGGATAGGCCGACCGGATGGTCGATGACAAAGTTCGCTAGTCAGACCAACTAGATAGCCAACATAGGTGTCAACTAGTTGAATCGGCTAGATTGTCGACTTGTGGGTCAGACAATCGAGTCGACCAGTCGGTCAATTAACTGTTGCTATTATTATATAATAATAATAACTTATTCCTTCTATAAAAATGTGGAGCTAGGGCAAACTTTATTTATGTGAAGGTGTAGAACATTGAGCAGATAGATATTGTGTATATAGAGAGAGTAGGAAGGAGACAAGAGTGAGAGTGAGTGTAGGCATAGTTAGAGATATTTGCCATCAAAACCCTAAGTGGTGGATACTCTATTCTGGAGAGTCTTGTATATATGTTTTCCCCTCTTGTTTTCTTGATATATAATGAAAATCTGGTGCCCGTGGTTTTCCCTATTATAGGTTCTCCACGTAAACGAGTGTGTACTATGTATTTCGTTTTTTGTGCTATGTTTTCAGTCTATTTTCTCTGTTCTGTCATGGATAGATCATAAGCTCAAGAGAAAAGAAAGAAGGTAACCAAATGGATGAATAGTATTAACCAAAAGACTCTGTAACTAGTGTTGTTCACCTTGAATTCCTTCAAGGTGAACTCAATTATTTATACTACACAGCATGCATACTTGTTGCATGCATGTGAATCTGCAATCGAGCATGTAGGTATGCATGCATGTGCCAAGTGTAAATACTACAAGGGAGCAACTATGCAAATGATGCTAGCTAAAACAACAAGGACCAATTATATACATAATTGTATATTAGATATGTTGGTTAACCCATAATACTTGATTATAACATGGTCATGTCAAGAGTTCGAATCTTGACATTATCCCCCCTAATTAATTAATTTTAGTCAAAACCCTAATTTGAATTGAAACCCTAATTAATTAATTATTAGTGAATTAATTAATGGTTTAATGAACTGATTAATGTTTTGGTGAATTAATTCTTTCTTTAGTGAATTAAATAATTTTTAATATGTAAATTTAAAACGAATGGCTTTATAATCTTTTTGGGGTTATTTTTTATTCTCGAATATTACGAATGGCGAATGTCACGTATGTGTCAATTTGTGAATACAATGGATATTTATATTTAATATCATATGTATTCCCATTATTGTGACATTTTACATTATCGTTATTGTAGCACATTATGTGATAAGTATGCATGATTATCCATTTGAAAGCATACACGGTAGCCAAGTGTTAAGCTAGACAGAAGTAGCAATGGGCATGGTTTCGGCTTGAACCAAACCAAACCATTAAACCGTGGCTTAACGGTTTATTGGTTCAAAGATAAATAAACCGTTTGGTTTTGTTTCAAATGTTATGATCCGGTTTGGTTTTGAATTTCATGGTTTAGCGGTTATCGGTTTAGGTTTGGTTCGATTTTGAATTTTATGGTTTAGCGATTTATCGGTTTCGGTTTAAAGGTTTATAGGTTAAAAAATATTCTTAAATTTTCACCTCTAGGCTCTAATTTTGAACTTTTAATTTTATACCTCTAGGCTCTAACTTATTAAATTTTATATGCATTATTATAAGTAGAGTCTCCTTTTGATGTATGATTGTCAAATGTATGATAAGTATGATGACCAAATTTATGATATGTATGATGACCAAATTTATGATAAGTATAATGACCAAATTTATAATAAGTATGATAACTAAATTTATGATAAGTATGATGACCAAATTCATGATAATTTTCTCACACAAATTCATAATATGTATGATAATCAATATCTCTAAAAAATGGTTTGATTTGGTTTTACATTTTCCGTAAACGGTTTGGTTTAAATGGCTTCATAAATTTTAAGCAGTTTTGGTTGGTTTTTATTATAAATAAATGGTTTGGTTTGGTTTCAAGGCCAAAAAACCAAACCGAATTGAAATCGAATCGGGCCCATTGCTAAGCAAAAAACCATGAGTATTTTACTCTAGGAATATCTCAATATTGTCAAGCTCAAAGAGTCAAATGCTAGTTTTCAACATAATCTTGTAAATCTCATTCTTTTTTTCTATAACAATATTCCTTTTCCTTATTTTTTTCCAAAACAATATTCTTCATTAGTATAAATTCTTCATACATGAGAAAATGATTAGTCTGACAACATCGTAAAAGTTGTGGCCATGATAGGCCAATAAAAAACTCAAAGACTCAAAGTAGAAGACTACAAAGAACGGTGAACACACATACATGACTCTTCTTCCCATCTCATGTGATCATTGGCTAAGACCCAATGTTCCTCCATCTTCTTCCATTCTCACATGTTGATCAACATACAAATAAATGCTCATCACCATGGCTTCACAATATGTTTGACCTTTATCTACCATGGTTGTATGACTATAAGCTTTCCAACCGGATTTGCTAAAACTCCATTTCTTCTCATCTGGCCATACCCTGCAAATGTGACAGAATTAGGAGAGAGATTCTCTTCTTTTGCATCCACTCAAAAGCATTAAGAGTCTGCTCTTCAAGCTCCTAGTGCACATAACCTGTAAACAATGTATTCCATGTCAGTGTATTCCATGTCAAGCACTGCCTTTTGCTCATGCCACATTTCACATCATATCTACTAGTGCATTTCCAACAAGTTGGCTTTTTCAGAAAAGCTCTTTCCTCTCAGAATTGAAATGTATCTCCTCGCCCTTGTTTGTGGATCTAATGCACCCACAAGCTTTCAAAATGCCTGCAGAAAACTATGATAATTCAACATCTGTTGGAGTACCCATCAACTCTGTGATTGAGCTGAACTGATGTACACAATCTTTGGCAGGAAAAAGGGGATGCAGCCAACCAAATGTCCACAGTTGCACTGTAAGCTTTCAAAATGCCTATAGAAAACTATGATAATTCAGCATCAGTTGGAGTACCCATCAACTCTGTGATTGAGTTGAACTGATGTACACAATCTTTGGCAGGAAAAAGGGGATGCAGCCAACCAAATGTCCACAGTTGCACTGTAAGCTTTCAAAATGCCTACAGAAAACTATGATAATTCAGCATCTGTTGGAGTACCCATCGACTCTGTGATTGAGCTGAACTAATGTACACAATCTTTGGCAGGAAAAAGGGGATGCAGCCAACCAAATGTCCGTAGTTGCACTGTAAGCTTTCAAAATGCCTGCATAAAACTATGATAATTCAACATCTGTTGGAGTACCCATCAACTCTGTGATTGAGCTGAACTGATGTACACAATCTTTGGCAGGAAAAAGGGTATGCAGCCAACCAAATGTCCACAGTTGCACTGTAAGCTCTCACATTCAGAAGCAATTCTGATTATCTGTAACATCTTATTACCACATATTCGAATTAAGCCGAAATCAGCAATCTTTACTTTCCCCTTTCTTAAGCTAGTTTGGTTTTTACTTTAGTCACTTGACACTTGCAATATCGACTAGTAATAGGTAATTGCATTTTCTTTTGCATGGTTTAGATGGAAGATAGATAGTCCATAGTACACACTATTTCAAATAAATAAATATTCTTATTCTTCCTATAAGACTTGGGATGTAGTAGATTTTGTCATGTTGTTACTTGAGTCTTGACACCAAGACAATGAGTATTTGTGCAATTTACACAAACTAACCTAAAACCATAGATCGAGGTAATGTTTCTCATTTTTCACATGCAATTAATATATTTGTGCGTTTTCACACCTACACGCACACAAATAGATTTTTATTATTGTCTTTCGGATGTCAAATATGGTCTATGAGTCCAAAAGTGGACCGTGTTTGCATAATATGTGTGCAATTGAGAATTGACTCACAATGTTCAAGAATTTTACTAAACATTGTAGTCAAGTGTGCACATTGCGATTGTGAGAGGAATGAGGGGCTATCCAAGCCCTAGATTCACAGGCTTCACCTATTTAATGCTTCTCCATCAAATAGTGACAAGGGGAATGAGCATGCTCAGTTGCAGATTTGTGATTGTGTGTGTGTGTGTGTGAGAGAGAGAGAGAGAGATAGATAGATAGATAGATTATATTATCGTCTTCAGAGGTCAAATATGACCTATGAGACCAAAAATATTATATTTCACATGATATGTGTGAAAGCGAGTAGTGACTCTCGATGTTCAAGAACTTTACCAATGAATGTTGCAATCGAGAGTGCACATTGTGGTTGTGAGAGGAATTCATGCAAAGATTGGGCTCGGTCGAAGAGATGTGGAAAGCATGGTCGAAAATGATCAAAGGCAAAGCATTGTATCAAAGTGTGATACTCAAACTCGCAAACTTGTTTAGGGCAAAGTGTGCATAGCCGACCACTCTCATCACTTGTCCCCCAACGCCCTATTTCACATTGCAATACATGTGAGCTAAGTCGCATGGAAGCAATGGTTCGAATGACAGATAACGGTATGGACTCTAACATGTATCGATGTGTACGATTTCCCCATTCCGCAAAGAATATAGTTTTGTAGTTAGGTGCAACATGTGTAGTATAATGTGTGAAGCGCGAGCCTCCACATTTGTCCCATGTCATGATACATTGGCATTGCAAAAAGGCCTCATTTACACAGGAATCTAATGATGCATCATGAAGCAAGTGTCTCGCATCCCATCTACCAAACCATTTTTCTATATCTTGCATCCAACTGGAACACAAAAATTTGTAGAGAGAGAGAAACAATTAATTAAATCAATTATTATTGACAATGATTGGGAACATCAACTAACATTCATGTAGAGATAATAAGAAACGTATTGTGTTCTCTATCTCTACTAAAGTACATACTTATACATCAACTTGACTTATGTGTCAAGTGATAGGGTCATAACCCATCCATATGTAGGATATTTGTTTGAATCCTAGATATGAAGCATTATCGGCTCATGTTTACCTATATATATATATCTCAACTTTTACAAAGAGGACCATTTTTCAATAGAAACATGTGATATACAACATTATTGAAGGCCTAGTGAGAGGACATTAATATTCATGGTTCCCAAATCTCAGTTATCATTGTTTTCATGGGTAAATGTTCAAAAATGATCTTATATTGTTTTCAATTTGATCTATGGTCCTTGGATATGAAAATCATGAAAATTAATGGTGACAGCCTAGCATGTTATCGTTTCGTATAGTGGAAGAGCTACAAGAAATATAGTGTTGGATTCAGGGAGTGTGGTTGTCAAAATGTCATTGAACTTGAAAAGTCCACAATCTCCTAGCTAAGTTTATACATAGCTTAAGTCTTTGTTTACGTGATATGTGTTTAAATTTGTATACCAATACAACCACCTCTCATTCGCTAAATGCAAGTTGCAACCATACTTTCCCAAACTCTAATTTAGTTAGCTCAACTATGTTGGTCAAGACATTTTTGTTCCTTTTTGGATAGAGTTCAAATCTTATCATCATCGTCTCAAATACAAACAAAGATTGATGCACTTTTTTACAACATGGTTGATTGAACCTAGTTGTACCATTATATTGAGTTGTTTTCTTCAAATTCATCATGAAATCAATAGCATGTACATTACATATTTGCACATCTCATTTTTTAAATTCGCAAACAAAGTGTAATTTCAAAATCATAACAATAAAAAAGTTGAAGGTGATCAACTGAACATTTTGTTTTTTGTTTACCTAGCGATACCTTTTGGATCCTTCAAATGTTAAATACAATTGAAAGTGATTTGGATAAAGTTGACCACTTTGGTGAGAGACCAGAGTGAGTTTTGCCGAAATTTGTCAGCCTTTGATGTACTTTGTTTGCTAACTAATGCGAAGTAGTGTTTTTTTTGGAAAGAAGAAGAAGAAGTTACATACTTCTCCAAAAGAAGTTCGCATCACACAATTCAATATGGAGTTATTTGTATGTTGTTTTTTAAGTGTCCATCACAATGTGATGCTGGTCATATCATTACTAGATCTAGGTCATACAATGTTGATTAAAGGATATTGCATTAGGTGAAATGTCGATTATGATGCGACCATCAGATAGGTTCAAAATAGGAAGGTTATCAAGTAGGACGCCTGTTGAAACATTAAGATGCCTTCAAGGCACAATAAATGAGGTTGCATATAGAAGTAAATGATTAAAGGGGTATATCGTCCTCATGGGCAATTGAGTTTCTTTGACAAGAAAATAAATAAATCATGTTTTCTTTTGTACAAGTAGTGAATAACAATTATAACATCTAATGCATAATATAAATATATTTGAAAGAACCTATAACCAAGGTATTGAAATTCATAAACCGGTGCAAATTCCAAGTCCAAGAAGAGGTGGTTCATTTGTCATGGCTTCTTGCTACATTAAACGATTGCCAAAGAAATCCATGTATTAAACAAATGACAATTTTGATCAAGTTTTAAGCTACAACAAGAAGCATTTATGATAAGTATCGTTTGTCCATCCATTTGGTGTAGATCATTTTGACAAGCTATTCAGTAATTTGTGTTGAATGGATAGTATATTTCAAATCGTTGATATGTATTATGAGTTGGAGAGCATGAAGAGTTTGTTAACAAATTCTCTTTTTTGTAGAAGTTACTCATTGAAAACTTACAGGTCGTTATGACTTCAAGTAAAGCAAAATAGTAAAGTGAACACATCGCAAAGGTGAGAAGAGTCTTGACTTTACTTCACTATGTCATTACATTATCAACCGTTCTAACTACACAATGAAAGCCTCTATCTTTTGACCATCCATTTCAAGTAGATTGTTTATTTTTTTCCCAAAAACAGGTCAAAGTTGGTGAGTAAGGTAATGACACAAAACTTCTACCTTTGAGTAGAATAAATATGCTACATAATACAATAACTAACTAGCATTATGTAAAAATACTAATACGGTAGAAATAACCACAAAAGACCAACGAAATAACTAACTATCACACCATGAAGAAAGTAAAGTAATATGGTTCAAATTGGAACCATAAAACCAGTTAGGTAATAATGAATCTATGCCAAAATAAATGCATTTGAATAATGAGTTTTACTTTTATGAAGCAATTACTTTTCCAATAATTGTGTGTGAAGGACACCACGAAACTTTAAGACCTTACATGTATTTAGCCTGTGTTATATATTGAGTGCTAAAATCTATTGAGTGTCGTATTGGTGCAAACATGGATCAATGACAATTGAGAGAAGTTGGTGCACATGTGGATCAACGACAAGTTGCAAAATGACATACTTTTGTTTTTTTGAAGGGGCTAGGTGATTACTCTATAAACATGAGGCAAGTCTACACGTGTGGATCAACGAGAACCAAAATTCTTGCTTTCGTCGCCACACAAATGCAATCCTCACAAAACATGAATGAAGGACTACTTTATTAACTACGTGAATGATATGCTACAAATGTTGTGTTGAGTAGGGTGATGGTATGGCCAAACATGTGAGTGTGATGCCCATTATGCCAACTTGGATTTATGATACCAACCAAGTTATAATGGTTGTTTCATTGTCAAAGCCAACTTTTGAGTAGTCGGAGTTGAATTTGTCTATTGTTGTTGAGATAGACAATAGAAACACACATACACATACTTTAAACAAGAAATCATACCCCCTTAGTGGTCCATGACTACTTGATTAGACTCGATTCACACATCAAGTGAAACAAATCTTATTGTTGCATCAACAAGTGTCACGAACATGTTCCTCAACAAAAAAACAATCTAGCCACATTTCCTCAATTTCTTGGAAGGAACTTTCCATAGTATGCTTTATCACCTCATGTCTTACACCATCATTGCCTCATTTTTGAGCGAGAAACTTCTTTGCGCCTTTCTTTGATTCGGAACCTCTTTTAGCTCCTTTACTTCAATCATGATTTGGACATGTTGTGACCACCTCAACTCATGGGCTAGATCGTTATTAACATTAGTGAAAAAGCAATATTAATTTTGTCGAGTTGCAATTCCTTTAAATGATTAAATCTTAGTAACTATCACGTATGGACTGATATATCATCAATTTCCCCTAGAAGGCTTTCTTTCCAATCGAGGGCTCGTCGGATCATAATATAAATCTCTTGGATTGAATTATTAGAGCCTTTCGATTGTTTTTGTAGGCATGTGGACGCACATGAGGGCATGACACACGAGTGTTATTAGTTAATGATGTTATTTTACACATTTTATTCATGGTGTAATTATTCGTTCTAGAATCTAAACTTTTATCCTAGAGGAGAACCACAAGAATGGATTCTATAGCAACGAATGAGTAGAAAATGAGAGTTGGGTTGGCACTTTTTCACCTTATTTCATATATTGTTTGCAGTAAAGAGATCTTTTTGTGTAGATAACAAATAAAAGGTATAATCATTATATTGGCAAAAGAAACACCATCATTTTCAAGTAGGCTACATGACGTAAAACACATTCATTAAAAGACATTTGGTTAGGCGAGAACCCAACTAACCTTATGATTGAATATAACTACCATCCAAAGAAATCCCATTAATAAATGAGCTCACATTTTATTATTCGATAACCATTTTTATTGATCTACATTCTAACAGAGTTACTACAATATGAGGAATTAATTGATTATTGTAAAAGTCTAACTATATTGCCTTGTTGTGTTGAGTTTTGTGACTTGTAAATATCCCGGCCTTTCATTGGGAATTGAAAGGGTAGAAAATCATTTTCGAGTCTTGTTCATGCTTAATCATTTTTTGGATGTATGAAACAGAAATTTTGCTCAAGGAATCTGCTATGACTTCAAGTTATAATGTACTTGAGATAAAATGCACGTGTGTGTTACAATACTTTACTTGTTATACATGCATTAATGTGAATTCGCATTTTCAGCTCCCATATTTTGTGAGTTATCCTTATCGTTCTTCTTGAGTTTTTTCACTCAATTAATAAACCATCAAAGCCGAGGCCCTAAAGAGGTGAAATAGGTGAATTAAAAGCAAATATATTCAAGCCTTAAATGCCAATAAAGTGACTGTATCATTCTCTAACTTCCCCAATGTCCAAAGAATAAATGAACATAGACATACATGGATCTACTAAGTTTGTGCATGGATCTACTCATTTTGCACAACTAAGTTTGTTTCATTAAATTATCAAACCATTGGAGATATTGTTGGAGCTGCAACGCATTCTACCAACATTTGATGATACTAACACATGAGTGTGTCATGCATGTGGTTGTACTCATATGATTGAATCTTTAAGCACACTTAACATTATCTCTTCTTGATATTGGATTGATATAAATTAAAACTCCTACTCTATTTAGAATTTGATTTGACTTAGTCTATGACCTCCAAATAATATGAAAGATATTTATTCAACAAAATATCTGTCTATGGGCACTACCAACTACCATGTGTGCATTATTGGTTGTCTTTGTTGATGTGAACAATCGACATAGAGACATGTTGTCCATGGTCAAGAGTGGAGTGGTTGTGACATTAATTCAATTTGTAAACATTAATGTTAGTTTTGCAAGCCCTCCATTGTGTTACCATTGTTTCTAGGAAGATTTGCACTTTTGTCTAGTAGATTTGAGAGCTACTTAAGAGACACAAAAAACTCTCTAGCACAAAGATAACTTCACAAATAGAGTTTCCTGCCATATGGTAGAAAGGTATTTCTATGGGCAACTCTTGGACAAGGTGGACTTTTTAACTCTAGACTAAAATATTATTAAGCCCATAGTTAGAACTTAACCTTGGTTTAAAAACACGGGTAAATACCTTTGTATGTATTTCATGTACAACCTTAGTGTGTTTCTTAATATTGGAGGAAAAGGATCATATTAAATAATGGAGGGCGTTTCTTAATATCAATATTGTATCTTTTTCTTTAAAAGATCATATCAAATAATGGAGGATAAAAGTTAATGTATGGATCTATTAATGAAGTTCCATTACATATGATTGGGAGATTTTTATCACTTCGAAAAGATTGTACACATATAAACTTATAGAGCAATGCACAATTGGTTTAAAACTATTCTTAAGAAGATCATAGGTATGAAACCACTAAAATCATTCAACATCCTTCTACATAATTATCTTGAGAGTTGACAACTCACACTTGGGATCATACCAATAGATTTTCAAATAAAAATGTTAAGAATTAGGTAAATAATTAAGCAAGGGTTAATTTAGTACCTAATTATATGATTAGTTGATAAGCGGAAGATTAAGTGATTTGTGTGTGTATGTGTGTGAGAGGAAGAGAGAGAGAGAGAGAGAGAGAGATAGATACACTTATGAACAACACAAGATGTGGGATGAGTAAGTATATTAAATTAGCATTATCATCATCAAAAAAAATAATACCCACAATGAGGTATATATACATCTCATGTGCAAGGTTGCACATGTGTGAGGATAATATAGGTACAAAAGTGTAAGTCCTATATTAAATGTACTTAGGAGTGGAGGATCTAGAATATCCCACTTAAGTACAAGGTTTTATTTAAGGCGTTATAGTCAACACTTCTAACTAGATTCTATCTAGGTAACTACGAAGTTACATGGTTGACTAACTAATTAAACTAAGTTGAGCTTGATCTCTCAACACGCCCCCTCAAGCTTAAGTGTGAAGCGTCCGACATCCGCTTTGGCTTTCGTCGGTTTCGCGTGCTTCCGTCTAGCCTTCGACTTTCTTCGTTGTGGCAATCTCGGTTCCTCCCCCTCAAGCCGGTGACGAAGGCTTGTAGTGTGTGGGCGAAGGTCGACTACTTCCACCCATCGTGGGTTACGAGCCGCTTCGATGGAGCTGTTGGGCTCTTGTTCGGCCGCTACCTTCATCGCGAAGGCATAGTGATGGGCCATATACTCGTTGTAGCCGAGTCGAGTGACGGGATGCTTCTCTCTAGAAGAGCATCAAATTTTTTCGCTCGCCGATGTGAGCACCTTCTTTACTCCGGGTGTACGCATGATGGGTACACCAAACTCACTGTCTAGTGAGGGAGCCGATCCATCCGAATCATTGTCGTCGGGGTGATCAACTTCGTATTCGGGCATCTTACCTTTGCCTTTGTCCAAGTTTGTACTTGGCCGCGACGTGCTTGGGTTGCGTGGAGACTCTTGTGGCCCACTAGGCCTTGCCGTAATTGGACTTTCTTCGAACATGTGTTTGAAGCGATCTCCATCTTCTACCTCTTGTTCGGCCGATTTCGGGTCGAGCGGAGTCAGAGTCGTAGTTGTCTCTGGTGCGTACCCGGATGCGAACTCGTCGAAGACTACGTCTCGACTTACCCAAACCGCTCGGGTAGAAGGGTTGTAGCACTTGTATGCCTTCTTCTTGAACGAGTATCCTATGAGGATACATTCATCCGACTTCGCATCGGGCTTCTGTCATTGTTCGTTCGGGATGCGTACATTCGCAATGCTTCCGAACACCTTGAGGTGCGACAGGATCGACTTCCTTTCGACGAGGAGCTTGTATGGAGTTAGCTCATGAACTCCATTAGTGGTGCATTGATTCATGAGATAGACGGCCGTGGATGCCGCTTCGGCCCAATAGAAATTCAACATGTGCTTCTCATGCATCATGGCACGTGCTACCTCGAGTATTTGCCGATTTTTCCTTTCGCCGACTCCATTTTGTTGGGGTGTGTGTCGGCACGAGAATTCTCTTCGAATGCCTTCACTTTGGAGGTAGGAGGTGAATTCATCAGAGAAGTACTCCTTGCCCCCATTCGATCGTAGGCATCGAATGTGCCGACCGGTTTCTTTTTCGACTTGCCCCTTGAGCTTTTGGAAGTGGGAGAACACTTCGCTCTTCTTCTTCATTGGGTAGATCCATGCATAGCGCGAGTAGTCGTCGATGAAGGTTACGTAGTATCGGCATCCACCGATTGTCGGCGTTTGAGCCGGTCCCCATACATCCGAGTGTATGATGTCGAGGAGGCCTTTGCTCGTGTGGCTCTCCTTCGGGAATGGGAGTCGATGTTGTTTGCTGAGTTGACACGCTTTGCATACTTGGTTGACTCGTTTCAATTCGAATGTCGGAAGTCCGATGACGACTCCCTTCGTTTGCATCGCTCGAAGCCATTGGAGCTTTATGTGGCCGATTCTCTTGTGCCACAACTTGATGCTTGTCTCAGTTTTGAGACTTTTAGCGTACATTGACGATTTCACCTCGTTCGAATCGAGGATGAACATTCGGCTGTCTCTCCGCCCCTTTGCTATGAGTCGGCCATCTTTCTCGATGAAGCATCCTTCTTTGTTGAAGCGGACTTGCATGCCTTTCTCCACGATTTTGCCGACGGAGATCAAATTCTTCGTTATTGTGGGCATTTGCAAGACATTCTTGATGCAAGTTTGTTCGCCTTTTTTCCCGAATGGGACATTGCCGATGTGCCAAATGGGGTGTGTGGTGTCGTCTCCCGTCTCTATAAAGCCGGGTTGGTCCGATGTACGCAAGTCACGAAACCACTCTTCGTGAGATGTCATGTGATGTGAGGCGCCAGGGTCGACGAACCAACCACACGTCTTCCGAGTTGGAGGTGCTTGCGGAGTTGGAGGCCGACATAGAGTTCACTCTATGCCTCATTACGAACATTCCGCCACGGTCGCCGTAGTCAGAATTCGTGGCGTAATTTGTAAACATTTCACTACGATCGTCATAGTCAGAATTCGACGCGTGATTCGTGAACATTCTGCTATGGTTGTTGTGGTCGGAGTTGGATGCGTAGTTTGTGAGGTGTCGACTTGATGAAGCGGGCTCACTTCTCTTTTTCCGACACTCCACCTCGTAGTGGCTGATTTTGCCGCAATAATTGCAAGTTGCGGTCCTCGTTTGCCGGCCATGTTCGGCGTGGAAGCCCCCCCCTTCTTCTGAAGGTTCCTCGATGGCTTCTGTGAAGGTTTGAGTTCCCTTCGTGTGATTGGTCGAATTGACCTCTTCTATCGCCACGACATCGTCCTTGGCCACCGTCCGAATTCGAGAAGAACATTTGTCCTTCCGACGTCTTGCTTTTGGTTCAGACGTGGATCTCTTCAACCAATAGCATTGATTGGAGGTCAAAGAATGAAGGAGGGTTTTCTCTTGCCAAGATTGCCGTTCGTAATGGATTGAATCGTTGTGCGAGGCCGCCCAAGCATACTTGAACCATCTTGTCTTCGTCGACTTTTATGTTGATGGAGCCAAGTGAGTCGCAAATGCTCTTGATCTTGGCGGTGTAGTCCGACACATACATATCTTCTTGCTGAATGTTGTTCAACTCTTGTCGGAGTTGAAGCTTTCGGGCGGTTGTGTTGGCGGCAAACATTTTCTTTAAGTGCGCCCACGCTTAAACATGTGGTCGTGGACACATGTTGCCAAGCAATACATTACCCCACTCGCTCCTTGTTCCCACGTTGGGTAGTCGGCGTTTGTGATGTTGGGCTTGTTTTCGAGTGTGCCGTTAATGTAGCTCCAATACCCTTGGCCGACGAGGTATTGGGTCATCTTGTACTCCTAAGATGAATAATTTCTCTGGTCTAGCTTTTCATTAGGGAGCGAGCTACCCATTTGTGTGTTCATGTTAATTAGTGTCTTCTCTTTTTGCTTTTCTTCTGTCGATCACGTACACGTGCTATGTAACGACACTACAGTAGCTAATAACCGGATTTTGTTGTCGGCATCTCGAACACACAATCACGGAGTCAGGTGGGCTTAGTGGGTTTTCTAAACCACACGCTCTAATACCATGTTAAGAATTAGGTAAGTAATTAAGCAAGGGTTAATTAGTACCTAATTATGTGATTAGTTGATAAGCAGAAGATTAAGTGATTTGTGTGTGTATGTGTGTGAGAGGAAGAGAGAGAGAGAGATACACTTATGAACAACACAAGATGGGGGACGAGTAACTATATTAAATTAGCATTATCATCATGAAAATACAAAAATACCTACAATGAGGTATATATAGATTTCAATGGGAGATGACTGATCTTTTTCTGAAAAATGTCGTCCGATTACACGGCTTTCCTGAGCATGTCACTTCTGATCGAGGTCCTCAATTTATCTCCCACTTCTGGTGTCAACTTCTAAAGACATTCGGGAGTTCTGTCAACTTGTCTACTGCGCACCACCCTCAAACTGATGGCCAAACCGAAAGAGTCAACCAAATCCTCGAACAATACCTCTGGTGTATAGTCATACCAATAGATTTTCAAATAAAAATGTTAAGAATTAGGTAAATAATTAAGCAAGGGTTAATTTAGTACCTAATTATATGATTAGTTGATAAGCAGAAGATTAAGTAATTTGTGTGTGTATGTGTGTGAGAGGAAGAGAGAGAGAGAGATACACTTATGAACAACACAAGATGGGGGATGAGTAAGTATATTAAATTAGCATTATCATCATCAAAAACAAAAATACCTACAATGAGGTATATATACATCTCATGTGCAAGGTTGCACATGTGTGAGGATAATATAGGTACAAAAGTGTAAGTCCTATATTAAATGTACTTAGGAGTGGAGGATCTAGAATATCCCACTTAAGTACAAGGTTTTATTTAAGGCGTTATAGTCAACACTTCTAACTAGATTCTATCTAGGTAACTACGAAGTTACATGGTTGACTAACTAATTAAACTAAATTGAGCTTGATCTCTCAACAAAAAACAATTGTGTCTCTATCTTCTTTAATATCTAAGTAGCCCTTTCGATCTCTCCAAATTTCGAACATATGATCCAATTGCATATCTTGAATGTCTATGCCATTAAATGATACTAGCATAATTTGTGTTGATCACTAGTACTAGAGTAATGATTAATAGGGACAATTGGGGGACATTTGTGTTTCATTATTGGAGGTGAAATTCTTGGATTTGTGAATGATGAACTACCACAAAACCATTTGCCAAAAATGTTTTCGTTAATCAAGAATGAAAGTCATGGGACTCGTAGATGATTAGTATTCCTAATCCCTAGGAGCACGGGTCGGATACTCAATCATTGAGTACCCTTCACCAAAGATTGTGGTAGGAATGATGGAAATGATTTATAGACCGCAATCAGAAATTGGTATTGATTGGATTAGATATAATCCTTGGATAAATGGCTTCGACTGCTCTACACTCAAGCCTACCCAGCTAGCAATGAGACAATCCGAATCAGACACTAATTAGTGATCTAGATCGGCTACGCCGCCGTCAGGTCCGTAACATAGATTATAACAAAGCAACAAAAATAATTGGAACAAGGTATTGTAGACATAAGCATATAACAATTAGACTTCATTAACATACAGATCCATACAAGACGCGTGCCCCCTTTTATAGGTCGCGACATGATCTTACAATAGTGCTGATTTCGACTGACGTATCTATTCAGATTCAATCAACATATCTATTCGAAACTATCCTGAGGTGCACTTAGACCTTAAGTCTAAACATGTGTTATAGTCATATGTATCAAGGATGTTGTATGGTCTTGGTCATATTTGAACTCGAGATCTCGAGAACAAATACATTAAACACTTGAGCCAACCAAGTAAGTTGCTCTTCTCAAATGCTTAATGTTTGATGCGTATAAGAGATATGCAAGGCATTTGATCATATATGTTTTTTTTGGTACATTACCTAACCTCAAGTCTCGTAATTACAATGGCATACGCCAAAGTGCAACCTAATGGTCAAGCCAAATGAGCCCTCATTTCGTAGTAGGCCCACGTGGCCCATCACATGGTCACGTCATTACGAATGCCTCTCATAAGAACGAGCTCATGGTGGCATCGTATCCATGTAACGAGGGAGGGATGTTGGATACGTGTATCATTGGAGTGACCTCACTTGAACTGGGTCAAGCCCTACGTACTCAACATCATTATGGCTATAGGCGTTTCTTTACGTAACGAAATTGAGGTCATCAACGGGGTTGTCAACAATAAAAAATTGTTGAAAAAGGGATGGTGACAACGCCATTCTCACAAAAATGTGAGGATGGCCACCAACATCCTTTTCCCGACAAGGACAACTTTCGATATAATCACTTAATAACGAATATACACATATGTTTACTTATCACATATATATGATCAAATATTTATATACGTGACCACATATGCCTATATTAAACATATCATTATATTAAATAGCCACAAATGATGCGATCGAGATACATAATCGAGGTATATACCTTACGCACACGAAATATCCACAAATAAGAGATCATCGTAATACGCAATTGAGGTATTGACCTCTTACGCATACGAGACCAAACTCATATCCTTTACAACCAATCAAGGAATTAAACTCATACGCAAACGTAACATATGTTCGTGAACGTAATACGTAATTGAGGTATTAACCTCATATGCATACGACACTCATCACATATTATTTATATGTCAAACGAGGTACTGACCTCGTGCACATATGTAAACGTTTTAGATAATCAATTAAAGACCACTACAACATCATTGACTTAATGAAAAGAAAAGGACATATAAACTAAGCACATGATTAGATGGGAGAAGAGAGAATAGAAAAAAAAAAGTTACGAAAAGAGTTACTGAAGTTCTTTGTTGATCGTTGTCTGGATCAAGGCCGACCGCACATCAATCGATCACCATCAATCAAAACACAAAAGACAAACAAAGAAACATTAGTACATAGCTCTGATTCCAAATATTAGAGATCTAGGTACTAAAGTAAGCTTAAGATAAGGATAAACTAATGATAGATAGAAAGGAGAAAGAGAAAGAAGGGTGCCGATCCACCCGACCACCCCCGAGCGAAGGGATCGAGACGGACTCGAGCCTCGATTGGCGTCCCATACCACCGCCATGGCGTCGAGTCGTACCTGGTGCTGGTGCGCTCGGTACAAGAGTTGACCCACCACAAGAGCAGAGTCTCGATGTAGTCAAAAGATGATGAAATGAGGGTAGCTAGGCCTCTTATTTATAGCGATACCCAAGGACCCCAGGCAAGTTCACACTTGACCTAATGGGTTGTCTCAATCCCGAGGATTAAAAGTAATCCTCCCCTTCTTTACACTCTCGTTTAACCCTCACACTTATCCACGTGTATAGAATACTACGATAAATTCTCACCACAGGATATTAAATGGTCATGCCCATAGCAATTAGCATGGTTTGCTCCATTGTTGAAAAAGGAATCTCCATTACTAAATAGTTTTGAAGAATTTATAAGTGAGTTTAAGGCCTGTTTTGGATATACTGATAGCATAAGGACTGCAGTCAACAAAATCCGGCGATTACGCCAAGGTGACCGTCTAGCCTCTGCATACGCTGCAGATTTCCGCCTACTCGTTGCCGATATCCCGTGGGATGATCACGCCTTGATGGAGCAATTTCGTTATGGTTTACGCAACGATGTCAAGGATTTACTCTTGACCTTCCCCGAAGAGCCAAAGTCATTAACAGAAGCAATCAGTCACGCGGTGAGATGTGACAACCGCCTCTTCGAACGACGTTCGGAACGACAATTCCAGATTGTGAGGGCAAAATCAGAGCCTACCTACGCCTCAGTGGTAGCAAAACCTTTTCTAAGGGAGTCATATAATGCACCTCCAGCAAGTACTCCAACTCCGATGGAAATTGACACCACACGTTGTCGTGGACTGCTATCGGAAGAAGAAAAGCAATGACACCGAGCAAACCGATTATGTCTTTATTGTGGTGGACCAGGGCATATCGCGGTAAGCTGTCCCCATAGGCCAAGAAGGCAAGTAAACCAAATAGTTGCTAGTTCTGATTGTACTAAACCCGAGTCTATTTCAGTAAGGATATCTGATAGTCCTAATAGTACTAATAGCCCAAATCTAACAAACAAAATTGATGTCCTTAGTCAGTTAGAAGAAGAGTTAAACGACTACGTCCAGCCAAAATAGGAGCCGTTTGGTTGGACAACCCTAGATCTGTGCAGCCCATTAGTGGTTCCATTCCCTCTAAGCAAGTTAGCAATGTGTTCGTAGCCCAAGTAACAGTTAGTACTAATAGTACCCCTCCAGTACATATCTTAGCACTTCTAGATTCCGGAGCTAATTCTTGCTTCATGGATAGGAACTTTGCCCAAGCTCATCAAATATCACTCAGAAAACTCCCGTGTCCAGCCTCTGTAGTAGTCATTGATGGTTGTCCCATTGCTTCCGGAAATATCATAGAATAGTCAGAGCCCGTTAATATTGTCCTAGATAATCTAGCATGTGTAGTATCATTTAATATAATTGGCATCCCAGAACACCCCATTGTTTTAGGAGTACCATGGCTCGAATTACAAAACCTAGACATAGATTGGAGAACAAGAGAAATCCGGTATCGAAAAGCCCGAGGGTCTACTCATGAGATTGCAACCATTTCGCTACATCAGTTGTGGGAAGAAGGACGCAAGGAATCTTTGCAATATCAGTAAAGACCTTAGACACCATTAAAGAGGAGTCCACCGGTCAACTTCCAAAGAAGTATCATCATTATGCCGATGTGTTCGATAAAGTACAAGCCAATACGCTTCCTCACCATCGACCGTATGATTGCCCCATCGATTTACAACCGGGGAAAGAGCCACCATGGGGACCGATCTACAATTTGTCACCAACCGAACTGGAAGTCCTGCGAACCTATATAGAGGAGAATTTGGAAACTGGTTTCATTAGGCATTCGAAATCTCCAGCCGGCGCACCCATTTTCTTCGTCAAGAAAAAGGATGGATCACTTCGTCTCGTTGTAGATTACCGTGGCTTGAATAAGGTGACAATCAGAAATAGGTATGCACTTCCCCTTATCTCAAGACTTTTAGAATGGATCAATGGTGCCAAGTTCTTCACGAAGATCGACTTACGGGGGGGCCTATAACCTCGTACAGATCCGACCAGGAGATGAATGGAAGACCGCGTTTCGCACCAGATATGGGCAGTTCGAGTATACAGTCATGCCGTTTGGCCTCACTAATGCGCCAACAGTCTTCTAGCACATGGCAAATGATATATTTCGAGATCTCTTGGATGTTTGTTTGATCATCTATTTGGATGATCTACTGGTTTATTTGAAGACCCAAGAAGAGCATGATTCTCATGTACTGTTAGTACTAAAACAACTTCAAGAACATGGTCTTTATGCAAAAATGGAAAAATGTAGTTTTGACTGCAACCAGGTGGAATTTCTAGGCTATGTCATTTCCTCGGAAGGCATCTCCATGGACCCAGCTAAGGTCAAAACTGTGGTAGAGTGGCAGACTCCGCGTTTGGTGTGAGATGTGCAATGCTTCTTAGGCTTTGCCAATTTTTACTGGAAGTTCATACAGGATTACTCAAAGCTCGTTCTGCCTCTCACACAGCTTACCGGGAAGGAACAATCGTTCGTTTGGTCTAAAGAAGCGGACATGGCTTTCAAGAGTCTTAAAAAGGCATTTACATCGGCTCCAATTCTAGCTCATGTCGATCCAGAAAAACCATTCATTATCGAAGCAGACGCATCGGATTTCGCATTGGGGAGCATTCTATCACAACAGCGGAATGATGAGAAGCTACATCCTGTGGCTTTTCATCATGCAAGTTTGACGCCACCGAAATCAACTATGAAATTCATGATAAGGAGCTATTGGCAATAGTGGACTCTTTTACGCAATGGAGGCATTTTCTAGAGGGATCCTCTCATCAAGTCACCGTATTCAGTGACCACAAAAACCTTGCCTACTTTCAGGATGCTCGTGTGTTAAATCAACGTCAAGCTCGGTGGGCCCACTTCCTCACGCGTTGTCGAGGTATTCCTCGCGGATGCGTGGAATGAGGCGGGACCTCGGGGGTCTTGTACCGAAGAGCAAGAGAGAAAAAGGAGAAGGGAAGAGACCCACTAGGTGCGAGCGTAGATTCACATGGACACGGCCCTTCGACACAAAGACGCGAGTGCGACAGCGACACAGGGAGACACAAACGTATGGATGTATTAACAAAGACAAACAACACAACATGGAGTCAGTTACAACTGAACAGGCCGGCGAACAGATGCCGATACCTGTTCGTAAACGCACAGAAAGGAAGGAGTAGGTTGGAGGTGCTGCCGGAAGCACTCGGGCATTCCTCAGAGCAGCGCGAGCCTCCCGAAACCTGCACAGAAGGAAGCTATGGCGTTTGCGAACCAGAGAGAGAGAGAGAGAGAGAAGCCTTTTCCCACGAACCGATAGCACTTCGTCCTCGACTCTCCGCGATCCCTTTCTCCTCCTCGTCTCCCTCCTCTTATAGGCAAAAAGGGAGCCGTTTCCTATTAACTCCCTACCTACCAAATCTACCTACCTAGGATCTTCTATGTACAACATTCTCTCCTATGTACAACGTGTAAGAAGAGCCGGTTCCTACGCTCCGGCGCACCGATTCCACTTGTGGACGGTTTTCTTCATGACATCCACCCCCACCTAACCGCACATCCACCGGCATGCGCCAAATTGGGTTGGGACGGAGAAAACCGGTCCAGCCTTCATTCCCCGCCCGTCGGTTCTTCCACGGTTTCGGATCGTTCATCGTCGCGGTCCAGGTCAACCGGATCCGGCTCGTCGTCGTGACGCTTCTTGAACGCTTTGATCCGCTTCCTAGCTACCGGTATCGCCATTCTCGTACCGTCGAGTTCCGCCAGATGGTACGTTCCGTTGTCGTTGGCGCTTTGTACCACGTAAGGCCCGAACCACCTTCTTGCGAACTTCCGTGTCGCTCGGTGCTGGTTGTCGAGGCTGCTGTCGTAGACTAACACCCAGTGTCATAACTAGACTCGAACCCATAACCTTTTGTTACACGGGTCGAGACTTTACCATTAGGTTATGAGTTGTAATTTGAAGGATATTATTTTCATTTAGGTTTTATTAGGAAATTGATGTATATTCCAGATTTCTCTGGAACATTCTAGAAACTTCAGGAGTATTCCTGAAGACACTATAAAAGGAGGCGCAAGGCATTAGTTCGAACCAAATCGGTTCAACGCCAGTCTTAAGCCTTCTAACTACTGTTGTATATCTTCCGTCATATAATACATATATCTTTCGCATCATCATTCTCTCTCTCTCTCTCTCTCTCTCTCTCTCTCTCTCTCTCTCACTCACTCATTCCTTCTCTCAAAGTTCGACACCTCTCATAGTACTAATCCTTCTCTGTCTTAGTACTATTCCCCAACAATAGTACTAATCCTTCTTTTAGTACTAATTCCTTCTCTGCCTTAATAGAGTTCCTGACAGTTTGAACCGATTTGCCTCCTACTAGTCTCCCTCTTCCTTCTGTCTCTCTCCTTTCCTACTAGTCTCTTATTTCCCTTTTCCTTCATCCCATGGCCACCGTTAGCGCTGAAGAGTATCAATCCGTTTTCTCGGAATTTCAATGCTTGAAAGAGAAGTTTCATGCTTTGGAACAAGAAAATCAACGCTTGTTGGGGGATCTTCAGCAAATTTCCTTAGAAAAGCAGCAAACGCAACAACAGCATGGGGAACTTGCGTTACGCGTGCAACAACTCGAAGCAACCATCGTAGCAATGCAACAACAAGGGCACGGAGCACAAGGGATTCATAAAGAACCCAAGATTGGCCTTCCCACGAAGTTCGATGGAACGCGATCGCAGTTTAGAGGGTTTCTTAACCAGGTACGGTTAGTTATTCAAATGCATCCGTCCCGATATCCCACCGATGCATCACGAGTGGGTTTAGTAGGCACGTTGTTAACTGGCTCAGCATTAGCATGGTTCGCACCGCTACTAGAAAAGGAATCTCCAGTACTAAATAATTTTGAAGAATTCATAAGTGAGTTTAAAGCATGTTTTGGAGATACTGACAGCATAAGGACTGCAATCAACAAAATCCGGCGATTACGCCAAGGTGACCGTCCAGCCTCCGCATATGCTGCAGATTTCCGCCTACTCGCCGCCGATATCCCCTGGGATGATCAAGCATTGATGGAGCAGTTCCGCTATGGTCTACGCAACGATGTCAAGGATTTACTCTTGACTTTCCCTGAAGAGCCAAAATCATTAACAGAAGCAATCAGTCGAGCGGTCAGATGTGACAACCGCCTCTTCGAGCGACGTTCGGAACGACAATTTCAGATGCCGAGGGCAAGATCCGAGCCTACCTATGCCTCAATGGTAGCGAAACCTTTTCAAAGGGAGTCACATAATGCGCCTCCAGTAAGTACTCCAACTCCAATGGAAATTGACACTACACGTCGTCGTGGGCCGCTATCGGAGGAGGAAAAGCAACGACGCCGAACAAACCGATTATGCCTTTATTGCGGTGGACCAGGGCATATCGCGATAAACTGTCCCCATAGACCAAGAAGGCAGGTAAACCAAGTCATTGTTAGTTCTGACTATACTAAACCCGAGTCTATGTCAGTAGGAATCTCTGATAATCCTCATAGTCATAATAGTCCTAATAGTACTAATAGTCCGAATCTCGCAAACAAATTTGATGTCCTTAGCCAATTAGAAGAAGAGTTAAACGACTAAGTCCAGCCAAAATAGGAGCCGTTTGGTTGGACAGCCCTAGATCTGTGCAGCCCATTAGTGGTTCCATTCCCTCTAAGCAAGTTAGTGATGTGTTCGTAGTCCAAGTAGCAGTTAGTACTAAAAGTACCCCTCCAGTACATACCTTAGCCCTTCTAGATTCCGGAGCTAATTCTTGCTTCATGGATAGGAATTTTGCCCGAGCTCATCAGATATCTCTAAGAAAGCTCCCATGTCCAGCCTCAGTAGTAGTCATTGATGGTCGTCCCATTGCTTCTGGTAATATCATAGAAGAGTCGGAACCCGTTAATATTGTCCTAGATAACTTAACATGTGTAGTATCATTTAATATTATTAGTATTCCAGAACATCCCATAGTTTTAGGATTACCATGGTTCGAGTTACATGACCCAGACATAGATTGGAGGACAAGGGAAATCCGGTTGCGACAAACCCAAGGATCTACCCAGAAGGTTGCAACCATTTCGCTACGTCAGTTGCGTGAGGAAGGGCGCAAGGAGGAAATGTTTCTCTTTGCAATATCAGTACAACCCTCCAGCACCACCAAAGAGGAGTCCACCGTTCAACTTCCCGAGAAGTATCGTCAGTATGCTGATGTGTTCGATAAAGTACAAGCCAACACACTTCCTCATCATCGGCCGTACGACTGCGCCATCGACTTACAACCGGGAAAAGAGCCGCCATGGGGGCCGATCTACAATTTGTCACCAACCGAGCTAGAAGTCCTTCGAGCCTATATAGAGGAGAATTTGGAGAACGGTTTCATTCGGCATTCGAAATCTCCAGCCGGCGCACCCATTTTCTTCGTCAAGAAAAAAGATGGCTCGCTTCGACTCGTTGTAGATTACCGTGGCTTGAATAAGGTCACAGTAAGAAATAGGTATGCTCTTCCCCTTATCTCAAGTCTTTTAGAACGGATCAACGGTGCCAGGTTCTTCACGAAGATCGACTTACGAGGAGCCTATAACCTCGTACGGATCCGACCAGGAGATGAATGGAAGACCGCGTTTCGCACCAGATATGGGCACTTCGAGTATACGGTCATGCCGTTCGGACTCACTAATGCGCCGGCAGTCTTCCAGCACATGGCGAATGATATATTTCGAGACCTCTTGGATGATTTTTTGATCATCTATTTGGATGATCTACTGGTTTATTCAAAGACCCAAGAAGAACATGATTCTCATGTACTATTAGTACTAAAACGACTTCGAGAACATGGTCTGTATGCAAAGTTAGAGAAATGTAGTTTCGGGTGCAACCAAGTGGAGTTTCTCGGCTATGTCATCTCCTCAGAAGGCATATCTATGGACCCAGCCAAGGTCAAAACGGTGATAGAATGGCACACTCCGCGTTCGGTGCGGGATGTGCAATGCTTCCTAGGCTTTGCAAATTTCTACCGGAAGTTCATACAAAATTACTCAAAAATTGTGCTGCCTCTCACACAGCTCACCAGGAAGGGACAATCATTCATTTGGTCTAAAGAGACGGACATGGCTTTCGAGAGTCTTAAGAAGGCGTTTACATCAGCTCCAATTTTAGGTCATGTGGATCCGGAAAAACCATTCATTATCGAAGCTGATGCATCGGATTTCGCATTGGGGAGCATTCTGTCACAACAGGGTAACGACGAGAAGCTACATCCTGTGGCTTTCCACTCCCGTAAGTTTGACGCCGCCGAAATCAACTACGAAATTCATGATAAAGAGCTATTAGCAATAGTTGATTCTTTTATGCAATGGAGGCATTTCCTGGAGGGATCTCCTCATCAGGTCACTGTATTCAGTGACCACAAGAACCTTGCCTACTTTCAAGATGCTCGTGTACTGAATCGACGTCAAGCTCGGTGGGCCCATTTCCTCACACGCTTCGACTTCAAAATTACATATCGTCCGGGGAAGCACCAAGGGAAGGCAGATGCATTATCACGGCGTTCGTATCTAACACCACGTCCCGGTGAGCCAGCTTTCGATAACCAGAAGCAAGTAATCTTGGGTCCAGCACGACTGCAAGCAGCACAGATCTTTGACATGCCCGTGGATTCCGACATTACCAATACTATACGTGAGGACTTGAAGACTGACGCTTTCGCCCAAGCTATACTAGCACAAATTGACCCCTCTCGAGCGTCATGTTCACAATCACAATCACCAGGTACGGATTATCGGCAATTCAAATACTGTGATGGATTACTCTTCTTTAAAGAACTTTTGTATGTTCCTAATGGTTCTTGCCGCCTTCGAGTAGTACAAAACTGCCATGACACATATACAGCAGGACATTTTGGTAGTACTAAAACATTAGATTTAGTACAACGATCATTCTGGTGGCCCCGTATGCGACAATTTGTCGAAGATTTTGTTCGGACTTGCGATACATGCTGCAGAGCGAAAATGCCAAGACATCATCCATATGGTTTATTAGAACCATTACCAATTCCAAGCAAGCCATGGCAATCCATTGCTCTTGACTTCATTACAGATCTTCCAGTCTCTAAGGGATTCAGTGCGATTCTCACAGTGGTGGATCGATATACGAAGATGGCTCATTTCTTACCATGTACTAAAGAAATATCTAGTGAAGACACCGCCGAAATTGTCATGCGGGAAGTATGTCGGCATCATGGACTCCCTGATAATATCATCAGCGATCGTGGACCCCAGTTTGTGTCAAAATTCTGGAAGCACCTTTTTAAAATGCTGAAGGTCACTTGTAACCTCTCCTCCGGCTACCACCCACAAACCGACGGTCAAGCCGAACGAACAAATCAAACACTGGAGCAGTATCTGCGGTGCTTTCTCAACTATCATCAGAATGACTGGGCAGATATTCTTCCGTTCGCCGAATTTGCCTATAATAACGCTATCCACGCATCGACTAAAGTCACGCCATTCTACGCTTATACGGGATATCATCCCCGGTGGTGTGTCCTTGAAACCCCAGAAGTGTCCACAAATCCTTACGCGGAGGATCGTTTGGAGCGGTTACGCAAGATACAAGCGGATTTATCTACTCAACTCCAGCAAGCTCAACAATCACACAAGGACTACGCAGATCGTCATCGACTTCCATCCAGTTTTAACATTGGAGATCGGGTGTGGCTGCTACGACGACACATCAAGACTACTCGCCCATGTGAGAAGTTGGATTATCGACGATTAGGTCCTTTCCGTATTATCGGGAAGATTAATGATGTCGCTTTTCGTCTCGAGCTACCTCCGCAACTTCGGATACACCCGGTGTTTCATAGTTCTCTCCTCGAACCCTATCACGAGAGCACTATCCCAGGACGTACTATACAACCTCCACCTCCTATCGAGCTCGAAGATGGACCTGAGTATGAGGTCGCTGCCATCCTCGATTCCAAGATTGTTCGCAACAAGCTCTACTATCTAGTCGATTGGCTAGGATATAGTCCCAGCGAGCGTACTTGGGAACCGATCGAGAATGTGACCAATGCTCGTGCTCTTCTAGAAGACTTCCATCGACGATATCCCGAGAAACCGGGTCCTCAATCCAAAACGACTCGTGAAACTCGTCGTTTTAAAGGGGGGATAGTGTCATAACTAGACTCGAACCCATAACCTTTTGTTACACGGGTCGAGACTTTACCATTAGGTTATGAGTTGTAATTTGAAGGATATTATTTTCATTTAGGTTTTATTAGGAAATTGATGTATATTCCAGATTTCTCTGGAACATTCTAGAAACTTCAGGAGTATTCCTGAAGACACTATAAAAGGAGGCGCAAGGCATTAGTTCGAACCAAATCGGTTCAACGCCAGTCTTAAGCCTTCTAACTACTGTTGTATATCTTCCGTCATATAATACATATATCTTTCGCATCATCATTCTCTCTCTCTCTCTCTCTCTCTCTCTCTCTCTCTCTCACTCACTCATTCCTTCTCTCAAAGTTCGACACCTCTCATAGTACTAATCCTTCTCTGTCTTAGTACTATTCCCCAACAATAGTACTAATCCTTCTTTTAGTACTAATTCCTTCTCTGCCTTAATAGAGTTCCTGACACCCAGTCGCCTTCCTCGATTTTCTTCGGTCGGAGCCGGTGCGTTCGGTCGAACCGGGCCTTGTTCCTCGTCCTTGCCACCCGAAGCTTTTCCGCAGCCTGCTCCACGTCCTCCGGTCTTCGCTCGAGCTGCCGTATGCGCGCCGTCAACAGTTCCTCCCGGCTCATCTCGTCTCTCCAGTCCACGGTTGCCCATGAGGAGATCGTTCGTTCCATCGGCATGATCGGCTTCTGCCCGAACATGAGCTCTGCCGGCATGAATCCGGTTACCGAACTGTGCGTAGTTCGGTCGGCCCACAACGCGTAAGGCAGCAGCCGTGGCCAGTTCCCGACTTGCCCTCCGCATGCCCGAACTAATGCCTTGACGATTAGTCCGTATCCGCGCTCCACCTTCCCATTCGCCTCCGGATTGTACGCAGTGGTAAGCGAGAGCTTGACTCCTAGCCGGTCGAATAACTCCTCGGCCTCTTTGGCGTCCAACTCCCCGCGATCAACCACGATCTTCCCGATGCACCCGTACCGGCATATCACGTCCTCGATCAGGAACCGACATACGACCGCGGTCGTTTTGTTCTGAAGGGCTCGGCCTTCCACCTGGTTCGTTAGATCTTCCCGAGCCAGGACCAGATACCGCATCTGTCCTACGCCCATCGGCATCGTCACTAGATCTACCATCCATTTGAAGTGGATGGTCGGAGAGTACGTAGGGTGCAGCTCGTCCCGATGTCGGACTACGGAGTGCATCTGACAGCTCTCGCAAGTCGTCACGAACCGATGCACGTCCCGGTACAGTCCCGGCCACCAGTACTTCCCCTTTATCTTCTCGAACGTGGCCCACGCTCCACGGTGTCCAGCCCAAGGGCTGTCGTGGTAGGCTGTCAGCAGATCCTCCTGTTCTTCCTTCATCGCCACTACCCGGAGCGGGACGCCGTTCCTCTTCTTCGGGTGCTTCCATAAGTATCCGTCCCGGAGAAAGAATCGGTATGCTTTCTTCCGGATCCGGTTGGGCTCGTCCCTCGTCCACGACGCATCCGGCGTCATTGTCCTCAAAAACCCACCGATCTGTAGCCACTCGCCGTCGTACTTGCTCTCGTCGAAGCTGTTAAGTGCCGGAGTGCTCGCTCCATCGGTCGTCACGTACGCCGCCTCGAAGAAGTCCACGCCGACTTCTTCGTCCTCCGAAACCATGCCGCCCTCGTCATCAAACCTCACCCTCGAAAGCATGTCGGCCGTGGCGTTGTCCTTTCCGGAAATGTGCCGTATTTCGGGGTCCAGGGACTTGATGTACGCTATCCACCTGAGCATCGCCAGGTCCGGTGTCGCGCATCCGGAAACCATGCCAAGAATCGGCAGGCAATCCGTCTCGATAACCAGTTCTGTCCCGATCAGGTAGTCTTTGTCGGCCTTTACTGCCGAAATGATACCCCAGAACTCGCGTTTAACCTGGGCGTACCCTCACTGTCGTTCACTGAGGACGTTCGCGCCGAATCGGATCGGGAACCGAATGCCGTCCCCGTCTTCTTGGTTGACGACCCATCCGATCCCGGTCGGACTCGTATCCACCGTTATGTATACCGGGGTACCCTTCTCGTAGACAGCCTTCCGGAGCGCCGGTGCTGCCGCAAGAGCTTCCTTCAGCTTCCGGACCGACTCCGTGTGCTCGTCTCGCCATTCGAATTTTCGCCCTTTCTTTAGCAACCCGTATAGCGGCTCCGCAACGTGGGCGTAATGCGGGATCCATATGTGGTAGAACGTGCATGCCCCCAGGAACCTCCGAACTTCCGTAACCGAGTTACAGTCGGTCTTCATCGCAGAGATGGCTTCTACCTTTGCCGGAGACGGCTTCCGGCCATATGGTCCACATAGGTGTCCGACCACCAGGATTTCCGATTGCCCGAAGGCTGATTTCTCCCCGGAGAAGGTGAGCCTCGCCTCCTCTAGCCTTTGTAGCATCTTCTCGCAGTCGTCGATGTGTGCTGCCACGAATCGCCGACATCCGTCCGGCCCGAGTGTTTCGTCCTTCTCTTCCACCGGGCACCCCTTGATCGGGATGTCGTCTAGAAACGGCATGGTGATGGCCGGGATGCAATCCCTCAGTACCTTGTTCATCGCATTCACCATGTGGGCCACCGAGTTGGTCCCTCCTTGTGGCAGGGTACACATTCGCACCAGGCCGAGGGGAGTCCGCATCGTCGTAATGTCTCTGCTCTCCACGGCTAGTTGGAACTGGTCGTACCCCGAGTACAGATCACCGACCGAGTAAATCGACCTTCCGGCAAAGGCCTCTACGAACTCGTCTATGGTCGGTCCGATTCCTGTGTTCCGAATGGTCACTCTGTTGACCGGCTGCAGGTCCGGAATGAAGCGCAATGTTCCGTTTTTCTTCGGTACGGTAAACCATCGGTTCGAGTATGGGGCACTCGACGGTTCAAGAATGCCCATATCTACTTTCTGCCTCAATAGCTCCATCAACTTCGGGATGTGAGCTCTCGGTACCGGAATCGGCTTGAGATTCCACGGCACATGCGATACCGTGAATATCACCATCGGCTCCACGATCGTCGGGTCTACGCACCCGATCTCTTCCGGTGAGAATGCGAAGGCTTTCCCGTGCCTTCCGAGCATCCTCCGAAACCGGTCTTCCTCCGCCGGCAGCAGGAACCCGCCCCCACCGATCTTGAGCTCCCGTAGCGTCCCGTTGGTGAAGGTGTGCCCTATGCAGACCGGATCTCGTAAACTGGGGTCCGACGCAACCCCTCTGATTCGGGATTCGCCGTCCTCCGGTAAGGGTGCCGCGACTGGCCTTACCTTCCGGTCCACAGTCTTGTACTTCGTGCTAACCCGGGCCGTCCGATCCGACCCGAGCCCCCGACTGAAGTTCGCGATGACTTCGTACATCTCTTCGGAACATACCGGTATCATCCGGTCTTCGTTAAGGTCTTCTCCGGTTACCTTCTTCAGCATCCCCAAGGTGTCGTCGAAGGAGACCGCCTCCACGGCTCCGCTGATTTCCTCGTCCGGGCCGAGAACTCCGCACGCTCGAAGTCGCACTTCCACCCTTGTCTTTTCTCGGCCAATGATGCCGACTATCATACACCCTCCGTTGTTGGAGAAGAAAAATTTCCTACCTATCGTACAGGGTTCCTTCGGTTTCGGTTCTATCGTACAGTCATGGGGTCTTTCCTGAGTGTCCGGACTGTCTTGGCCCCACGCCTTGGCAACCCTCTCTAAAAATCCTCCCGGTTGTCGCCACCGAGGGATTCGCGGTTACACTCGTGGTTTGGTCGCACCGTCAGAAATTGGACCGAATGGCGCCCGTCCTGGCTTTTGACCCTCGCGTAGGCCGAACCGTTGTCCAGCACCTTGGTCTCCATTCGCGCCGCCGTGATGTATGGTTCCCCTAATATGACCGGGTGCGAGGACGTCTCCTGTACGAAGAAGTGCTGGTCAATCTTGACATCGCCAATCTTGACTCGCACGTTCGGGCAGGCCCCGTGCAGTTCCTCGGTGGCGTGCGTCGCCGCTCGTATCTTCCACCCGTGCTTGGTGTTGATCGGCCACTTCCCCTTCTTATAGAAGTCCATGGACATCAGGTTTATTTCCGAATCGTGGTCCACCAATGCCACCACCGGTTCCTGAACATCTCCGATCTTTACCGGGGTCTCCGTGGTCGCTCGGGCCCAGTGCGGCCTTGAATAGTGGCTCTCTGCCCACTCATCTTCCAGCGCCATGTCGTCGATGTGCGTCGTCCGCACCTCCACCGGTCTTTCCGGTTCCGTCTCCGTCGACAGCCTCTTCTGTTTCACCAGGTCCACAATGGAGTCGTGGAACTCCTTCTTTGCGATCCCTAGCACCTCTCGCAATGACAGCTCCACTTTGCTGTCGAGGATCCGTTCTTCTAGGACCTTCCGTAGGTCCGTAGTCCTTTCTATTTCCGTCCCCAGTCGGTATCCACCCTTCCTGGGGTTATCTTGCGAGCTGGACCCACCGGCATCGTTCTGTCGTTGCCCAAATCGGGTCTCGTACCGTTGTGAGGGCCCGGCCGCTCCGGCTTTTTCCACTCGTTTGTCTTCTACCAGAGCCTCGTAGTTCCGGCAGGCGGCTTCTACGAAGCCCGTCTTCTCCTCGACCGGATCGCTCCACCCGGTTATTTCCCGGACCCGTCTCTCAGCGCGGTCCGTTTCATCTTTCCTTAGCCGTACGCCGGCAAGGCCTTCCAGCATTGTCGACCAAAACCCGTCCTTGCTCTCCTTTCGGGCCTCGCTGCCCCCGACCCGAATACCGGCCGATGCCGAGTAGTGGATGGCCTCCACGTGTCGGGCCGCTGCCTCTTCCATCAGTCTCTTCATTCCTCCTCGCCCGTCGTTTCGGTTAAGGGCCCTCCTGGTGTCGCCGGCGTGCACCCGGCCTTCCCATAGGTACACCACCCGGTTCCTCAACGCTTCTGCGAAATCGCCGCAGTCCTTCCGGATGTGGCCGACCTCGTCGCACCACATGCACCTGTTCCCTGCTGCCGGCCGTCGGTCACGAGCCGGTTCGCCGCCTTCCCTTCGAGTCTGGGCGATCTGGAGATCCTTTATCGCCCGCGTCAACTCCTCCAGCGCTGCTCCTTCGGACGAGCCATTGACCATGCCGGTCGAAGCCGGACCGGTTTCGAGCCATTCCCGGGTTTCTTCCCTTCGCACTTGCGGTGCCGATTCAAGCCTTCTTGCTGTGACAGAGCCTGCACCGGCCGCCCCGCTGTCAGCCCATTCTCGCCGTTTGTCGAAACGGCCACAGACTCTCTTAACCGCAGCCCAATCGGTTGTCAGCCCGTCTTCGGTTTCCAGCAAGGAGCCGAGTTGATCCCGGTCCTGCTCGTCCATCGACTTGACGAACAGTAGGACCTGGCTCGTATCCAGAATGGTTCGGTCAAGCGCCGAAAGGTGCGCAAAGCGTTCTTCGAACTCCCGGAGGAGTGCCGACGCGTTTCTTCCTTTGCCGGGGGACTCCACCCATTCCATGAAGTCCCGTTTCGAAAGCCGGAGCGCGTCGTCCATCCCGTATTTCTCTAGGAGTCGGCCTTCGAACTCCTCCCAGGTACGGCTCTCCGCCCGTACCTCGAGCACCTCCGCATGGATGCTCGGCATCACCACTCGAGGGAACCCGGCAAGACGCCTCTCTTCCGGAATGTCCCGCATCAGCATTTCTGCCCCGTAGGACGCCAAATACTTCGTGGCATCCTTTCCGCTGAACCGGCCGATCGTACCGACGACCGCCTCAATGGCTCTGTCGAGGGCGCCGGAGCCCTCACGTGCGCTCAATATCCGATCCACGGCCGAAGCCATGGCCTCTGCAAGATCCGACCCTTTCATCTTCTGCTCTTCTGCCGCCTCCTTCACGTCGGGTTCACCAAAGATGTCGAGGTATTCCTCGCGGATGCGTGGAACGAGGCGGGACCTCGGGGGTCTTGTACCGAAGAGCAAGAGAGAAAAAGGAGAAGGGAAGAGACCCACTAGGTGCGTGCGTAGATTCACAGGGTCACGGCCCTTTGACACAAAGACGCGAGTGCGACAGCGACACAGGGAGACACAAACGTATGGATGTATTAACAAAGACAAACAACACAACACGGAGTCGGTTACAACTGAACAGGCCGGCGAACAGATGCCGATACCTGTTCGTAAACGCACAGAAAGGAAGGAGTAGGTTGGAGGTGCTGCCGGAAGCACTCGGGCATTCCTCAGAGCAGCGCGAGCCTCCCGAAACCTGCACAGAAGGAAGCTATGGCGTTTGCGAACCAGAGAGAGAGAGAGAGAAGCCTTTTCCCACGAACCGACAACACTTCGTCCTCGACTCTCCGCGATCCCTTTCTCCTCCTCGTCTCCCTCCTCTTATAGGCAAAAAGGGAGCCGTTTCCTATTAACTCCCTACCTACCAAATCTACCTACCTAGGATCTTCTATGTACAACATTCTCTCCTATGTACAACGTGCAAGAAGAGCCGGTTCCTACGCTCCGGCGCACCGATTCCGCTTGTGGACGGTTTTCTTCACGACAGCGTTTCGACTTCAAGATTACATATCATCCGGGGAAGCACCAAGGGAAGGCAAATGCATTATCACGGCGTTCGTACCTAGCACCACGTCCCGGCGAGCTAGCTTTTGATAACCAAAAGCAAGTAATCTTGGAACCGACACGACTGCAAGCAACACAGGTCTTTGGCATGCCAATGGATTCCCACGTTATCGATACTATACATGAGGACTTGAAGACCGATGCTTTCACCCAAACCATTCTAGCACAAATTCATCCCTCTCGAGCATCTTGTTCATAGTCGCAACCACCAGGTACGGACTATCGGCAATTCAAATACCATGATGGATTACTATTCTTTAATGAACTCTTGTATGTTCCTAATGGTTCTTGCCACCTTCGAGTAGTCCAAAACTGTCATGACACATATACAACTGGGCATTTTGGTAGTACTAAAACATTAGATTTAGTACAACAATCATTATGGTGGCCCCGTATGCGACAATTTGTCGAAGATTTTGTTCGGACTTGTGATACATGCTGCAGAGCGAAAATGCCAAGGCATCATCCATATGGTTTATTAGAACCATTACCAATTCCAAGTAAGTCGTGGCAATCCATTGCTCTAGACTTCATCACAGATCTTCCAGTCTCTAAGGGGTTCAATGTGATTCTAACAGTCATAGATCGATATATGAAGATGGCTCATTTGTTGCCATGTAGTAAGGAAATATCTAGTGAAGAAACCGCTGAAATTGTCATGCGTGAAGTATGTCGGCATCATGGCCTTCCCGATAGTATCATCAGCGACCGTGGACCCCAGTTCGTACTGAAATTCTGGAAGCACCTTTTTAAAATGCTCAAGGTCACATGTAACCTCTACTCCTGCTACCACCCACAAACGGATGGCCAAGCAGAACGAACCAATCAAACACTGGAGCAGTATCTTTGGTGCTTTCTAAGCTATCATCCGGATGTCTGGGTAGATATTCTCCACTTCGCCGAATTTGCCTACAATAACTCTGTCCACACATCGACTAAAGCTACACCATTTTATGCTTATATGGGTTCTCACCCCTGGTGGTGTGTATTTGAAACCCCAGAGTTGTCCACAAATCCTTGCGTAGAGGATCATTTAGAGCGGTTACGCAAGATACAAGCCGATTTATCTACTCATCTCCAACAAGCTCAACAAACACACAAGATTTATGCGGATCGTCATCGACTTCCATCCAATTTTAACATTGGAGATCGGGTATGGCTACTACGACAACACATCAAGACTACTAGCCCATGCAAGACGTTGGATTATCGACGATTAGGTCCTTTCCGTATTATAGGAAAGATTAATGATGTCGCTTTTCGTCTCGATCTACCTCCGCAACTTCGGATACATCCGGTGTTTCATAGTTCTCTCCTCGAACCCTATCAAGAGAACACCATCCCAAGATGTATTACATAGCCTCCACCCCCGATCGAGCTTGAAGATGGACCTGAGTACGATGTTGTCGCCATCCATGATTCCAAGATTGTTCGCAACAAGCTCTACTATCTAGTCGATTGGCTAGGATATAGTCCCAACAAGCGTACTTGGGAACCGATAAAGAATGTGACCAATGCTTATGCTCTTCTTGAAGACTTCCATCGTCAATATCCAGACAAACCGGGTCCTCAATCCAAAACGACTCATGACACTCGTCGTTTTGAAGGGGGATAATGTCATGATATGGCAAGACTCAAACCCATGACCTTATGCTACATGGGTCGAGCTCTTGACAATTAGACCATACCTTGTAATACGTAGAATATTATTTTCATTTATGTTTTATTATAGAAAATTGATGTATATTCCAGATTTCTCTGGAACATTCTAGAAACTTCAGGAGTATTCCTCAGAACACTATAAAAGGAGGCACAAGGCATTATTTCGAACCAAATTGGTTCAATGCTAGTCTTAAGCCTGCTAGCTACTACTGTACCTTCTCTTCACAATATATATATCTTTTCTTATCATCACTCTCTCTCTATCTCTCTCTCCCTCCCTCTCACTCACTCTTTCCTTCTCTCAAGACTTCTTCACCTCTCTTAGTACTAATACTTCTTTTAGTACTAATTCCTTCTCTGTCTTAGTATTGTTCCTAACACTTGACACTGCCAACAAACTATAAAGTATCGTGAAGCGAATGTCCAAAATCGAAAACTGAGAAGGACAAGATGTCAAAAGTCCCTTATGTCTAGCTAGTTAGAAGCCTGATGTACGCGATGGTATGTGCCAGGCTGGACATCACCCATGTAGTCAGAGTCGTCTGCCGATATATGAGCAATCCTCAAAGAGAACATTAGGTAGCAGTCAAGTGGATACTTCGGTACCTGAAAGACGCCTCAAGTGTGTGCCTCCGATTCGGCTGAAGTAAATGTTGGCCTATGAGAGTATGACCTAGAGGCGGAGGTGTGGACTGGGAAGAGTTAAGTCCGAATAGTTAATATTAATATAGTTAATTATGATTAAGGAAATGATAGATCCGAATAGTTGTACCGATCCAGATTTGCACCATTTTGTAGTCTATAACTGGTTGGGCACCTTTTCTTAGTCTTACAAGATGCTTATAAAAGGATCCGAATCAATCTATCTTACACAGAAGTAATATAACTTAAGGAGTGATTTTGGCTATTTCATTGTCTATCTGTTATTTATCTTGTATGCTTTCCATCTGTGCAATAGCTAGTGATCTTACGCATGTAATTAAGTGTCGAATACGTTACATGTGTTCCGGAAGGCTTTCTGGAAAGTAACCGGTTAGTGTTAAGTGTATGAGTGTCGAAACATCATCCATATATCCAACCACACCATTGGAGATGTATTGCAGGACATGATACCTTGTGTTTACGGCTAGTCCAACCTAGGATAAACACAATTTTGGTGCAATGGTGAACATCCTTATCACTATCAATCCCACTCATTGCTAACCCTATTCCTATTCCTATCACCATTATCACTAACCCTAAATCTAAACCTATAACACTATTTTGGCATGCCCTACGGAGAAGAAGTTGAAAATTAGTGATGGCGTTGACCGGAAGGGCCGAACAACGGATAGCTGACGACGGTAGCTGAAAATCGACGGCGGTGGAAAATCGGTGGCTGGACATGGCTAAACCCCGATGGCCGAGCAACAACCAAAATGGCTAAATGGAGACTAGATGAAGAGAGGTGGCGCCGGACGGAGCAATTGAATAATGACAATACAAGAGCCAAATAGAGGTGGCGAATTGCTGACGATCAGAATGATAGGCCGACAGATACAGAGAGGACGACTAGTCGAGTGAGGTGATAACTGAACCAGATGAAGCAGGAGTTGCGGCCGAACAACAGCCGAAGAGGCGGCAGGAGAAAGCGGTGCGGGCCGAAGGGCCCAAGAGAAAAGAGAAGGAAAATAAAGAGAGAAAAATATCTATATTGAGACGACGACAAGGACTATGATGTGAAAAGTGATCGATAGAAGAGGTAAAAGAGACAAAGACAAAAACTAGAAGGGCAGTTTAGAGAATTTGAAAAACTTCAAGTTACAATACTTAATTTCAAAAACTCATTAATGTGGAAGGAATGGACAAGATCGATTCACAACAACTCACAAAATACAAGGAATAACACACATACACACAATGTGATTTTGGACCCCTGATGAGTTTCGTGTGCTAACAGAAAGAGAATGTTCATGCCGAGGAAGATGTGCTGACTGAAGGTGATGTTCAGGTCAAGCGTTCTGATCAAGGCAGTCGATCGTATAGAACACTGATGGAGTTCTGGTCGAACACGATCGTCGAGACGAAAGCCTAGCCCGCACCACCGGTGTCTAAGACAACAACCTTCCAATGTAATGTCCTTATGAGGGTACCTAAACCTCATATTTATACCTTTTCCTAAGCCCCTTGAATAGATGTGCCTTTTAAAAAGGGTCTCCATTCATTGGTTGCCCAAATCATGATTGTGCCTTAAGAGTATGCTCACATTCACATGTGGCATCATCAATAGGTTTATCCATCCATTTGATCTTGAATAGCCAAATATCTTTACAACGTAAACATTTAGTACAAGAATCAAGAATTTGTTCTCGAACATGAGGTTTGTAAGAAAAATCCTCTAATGTTACAAGATCTTGGATTGTGATGGTGTTATCACCAAAGCCTAAAAATGGTTTTAGACGAGTGACGTGAAAAACAGGATGACTACCAACGTTACGGGGTAAGGCAAAGCGATAAGCAGATGACCCAACTCACTTAAGGATTTCAAATGGGCCACAATATTGTGGGACTAACTTAGCGCACTTGCCCGTAGACAATGACGTAGAGCCAGTAGGGACACACAAAAAACCATTTTGACCAATAGTAAATGCACGAGGACGGCTCTCATGATCATCATAAAATCGAGCACGACCTTGAGTTGTCTTGACATTTTCTTTGGCAATATGCCACATTTGGTACATTTCTTGCAAAAAATTGCATGTACTATCTAATGTATCACAATGAATCATGTCATCGACTAGGGCACGTGGCTGAAAACCATACATGAACATAAAACGCCTATATCCAGTGGATGTATGTTTAGAGGTATTATAGGCAAATTCTAAGATAGGAAGGTATTGCTCCCAATTAGAAGGGGTTTTGCAACATAAGCTCGAAGGATGTCCTCAATAATTTGATTAACACGTTCAGTTTGTCCATCAGACTGAGGATGATGTGCGAAACTCATGCTCAATGTAGTTTCTAGCTTCTTAAAGACCTGAGTCAAAAAGTCACTAGTGAACTTGGAATCTCGATCACTAACAATATCCATAGGTAATTCATAAAAAAGAAATTACTCATCAACAAATGGATAAGCCAATTGTTGAGTGACCGTGGTTTTTGTAGGAATAAATATATAGCCAATTTTGTTAGTCAGTCAACCGCAACCCAAATGGCATCATGACCCCTCTGTCTACTAGGTAAACTAACAATAAAATCCATCGAGATACTTTCCCATTTGTTATGGGCATCTAAACCAGATTCACCTTCATCCAGTATTTTGAGAAATAACTATCGTCAAGGTATTTCCCTCGAAGGTGATCTAAAAGATCATATTTTATTTCCGTGAAGCTAAGCATGTTAACTTCTTTAATGCGACTAAGAGCATCTGCAATGGTGTTCATAGAACCCTTGCAATACCGTATGGAAAAATCAAAATCTTGCATAACATCAGCCCAACGGCCTTTACAACCAATAAGATTTGGTTGGTGATAAAAATACTTCAATGATTGATGGTCGGTTGTAACCACAAATTTATTTCCATAGAGATAGTCCCTCCACGTTTTAAGTGCATGTATTACCGCAAACAACTCTTTCTCTCGAACCGAATACCGAGATTAGTAGCATCAAGCTTCTTACTTTCAAAAGCAGTAGGGTGACCGCGTTGATAAACAACGACGCCAATAGCATAATCACTAGCATTGGTTTCGATTGAGAAGGCCTAGAAAGGTCCAATAATAGAAGAGTGGGAACCTGACACACATGCTCTTTGAGTGTCTCAAATGATTTATCTAGTTGTTCATTCCATGAAATTGATTTAGACTTACGTGGATGACCTTTTAAAAGGTCAGTTAATGGCGTAGTCAATTTGGAATAATTAAGAATTGATTTTCGTAAAAATCCAACAAACCCTAAGAACGATCGCAGTTCACGAATATTATGAGGAATGGGCCAAATTTTAACCTTTTCAATATGAGAAGGTTCAATTTCAACGCCATTTTCCGTAATTAAATGACCTAGGTACACAATAAATTTTTGGAAAAAATAACAGTTGTCACGCAACTTTTGCAAAACAAATCGAACATGTTGAACATGATCTTGCAAGGTACGATTATATAGCAAAATATTATCCAAGGATACGACAACAAAATCACCCAGTTGATCTCGAAAAACGTCATTCATCGCTTGTTGGAATGTGGCTCGAGCATTAAGGCATGACTAAAAACTGATAATGGCCATAGCACGTACGAAAAGCGGTTTTAGGAATATCATCCTCGGTAATGTGAATCTGATGATAACCTATTCGTAAGTCAATTTTCATAAAATATCGGGCCCCATGCAAATGATCAATCAAATCATCAGCATGAGGTAACGGATATGCATTTTTAATTGTCATTTTATTCAAACGGCGATAATTGATACACATTCACCATGAACGTTCCTTCTTCTTAACTAATAGAACTGGTGCACCCCAAGGTGATTTACTATACCTAACATTGTGGCCCATACTGAAGTATTCCTTAAGTTGTTTGGCAATCTCATCCTCTTCTAATCGACTAAGTCGGTAAGGTGGAATGCTCAAAGCAGCAACACCGGGGATGAGTTCAATTTGATGTTCCACATTACATTTTGTTGGTAACATAAGCGGAAATTAGTTAGGAAACACGTTGTCGCGTTACTACGCGCGTGCGTGGAGAAACGAGGCGGGACCACCGGGGTCTTGAACCGAAGAGTAGGTGATAGGAGGGGAAAGAGAAAGAGAGAGACGACCGGTTACGTATGAGCAAAGAAACACAGGGACACGGCCCGTCAATGCAGAAAACACGAATGGACACAGAGACAGAGAGACACGAAAGTTTGTATATTAACGAATAACAAATACACAACAGAGCACGCGAGCGGTTACAACCGAATAGGCCGGCGAACAGATGCCGATGCCTGTTCGTCTGTGCACGAAAGGGGAAAAGGATGGAGGTGCTGCCGGAAGCACACGGGCGTTCCTCGAAGCAACGCGAGCCTCCCGAAAACCTGCAGAGAAGAGCGATGGAGAAAAAACAGAGGAGAAGCGTTCGGTTACGGTCCGACAACACTTTGTCCTCCTCAATGCGCGATCCCCTTCTCCCCGTGTCTCCCTCTCTTTTATAGCTTCAAGAAGGGAGCCGTCTCCCTCATTTACTTCCCACCTACCGAATCTAACTTCCCAGGATATACCTATGTACCTAATTCTCTATTATATACATTAAGGGGGCGCGCACGCGTGAAGAGCCGGTTCACGCGCGACATGCACCGATTGCTCGAAGGGACGGTTTTCTTCAAGACATCCACCCCCACCTAACCGCGCATCCACCGGTATGCGCCAAAATTGTGTTTTGGTTGGAGAAAACCGGTCCGGGTTCCGGTTCCTCGTCCATCGGTTCGTCCTCCGTCACGGACTATTCGTCGTCGTTGTCCAGGCCTCTTAGATCCGGTTCGTCGTTGTGGCGCTTCTTGAACGCTTTGATCCGCTTCCTTGCTACCGGTATCACCATCCTCGTACCGTCGAGTTCCGCCAGGTGATACGTCCCGTTGTCGTTGGTGCTCGTTACCACGTAAGGCCCGAACCACCGCTTTGCAAACTTCCGTGTTGCCCGGTGCTGGTTGTCGAGGCTGCTGTCGTAGACTAGCACCCAGTCGCCTTCCTCGATTTTCTTCGGTCGGAGCCGGTGCGTTCGGTCGAACCGGGCTTTGTTCTTTATCCTCGCTGTCCGAAGTCTCTCTGCCGCTCGTTCCACGTCCTCTGGCCTCCGCTCGAGCTGCCGTATACGCGTCGCTAGTAGTTCTTCCTGACTCATCTCGTCTGTCCAGTCTATTGTCGCCCAAGAGGAGATCGTCCGTTCCATCGGCATGATTGGCTTCTGTCCGAACATGAGCTTTGACCGCATGAACCCGGTTACCGAACTGTGCGTTGTCCGGTCCGCCCACAAGGCATAAGGTAACAGCTGTGGCCAGTTCCCGACCTGGCCTCCGCATGCCCGGACTAGCGCTTTGATGTTCGGTCCGTGCCCGCGTTCCACCTCCGGATTGTATGCTGTGGTGAGCGAGAGCTTGACCCCTAACCGGTCGAACAACTCCTCGGCCTCTTTGGCGTCCAACTCCCCGCGGTCAGCCACGATCTTTCCGACGCACCCGTACTGGCATATCACGTCCTCGATCAGGAACCGGCACACGGCCGCGGTCGTTTTGTTCTGTAGGGCTTGGCCTTCCACCTGGTTCATCAGGTCCTCTCGGGCCAGCACCAGATATCGCATCTGCCCTACACCCATCGGCATCGTCACCAAATCTACCATCCATTTGAAGTGGATGGTCGGAGGGTATGTAGGATGAAGCTTGTCCCGATGTCGGACTATGGAGTGCATCTGACAGCTCTCACAAGTTGTCACGAACCGACGCACGTCCCGGTACAGCCCCGGCCACTAGTACTTCCCCTTTAGTTTCCCAACGTGGCCCACGTCCCACGGTGTCCAACCCAGGGGCTGTCGTGGTAGGCCTTTAGTAACTGCTCCTGTTCCTCCTTCATCGCCACTACTCGGAGGGGGATGCCGTTTCTCTTCTTCGGGTGCTTCCACAAGTATCCGTCCCGGAGAAAGAATCGGTACGCTTTCTTCCGGATCCGGTTGGCCTCGTCCCTTGTCCATGACGCGCCCGGCGTCATCGTCCTTAAGAATCCTCCAATTTGCAGCCACTCCCCATCGTACTTGCTCTCGTTAAAATCGTTAAGCGCCGGAGTGCTCCCCCCCTCGGTTGTTACGTAAGCCGCCTCGAAGAAGTCCACGCTGACTTCCTCGTCCTCCGAAACCATGCCGCCCTTGTCGTCGAATCGCGCCCTCGAAAGCATGTCGGCCATGGCATTGTCTTTCCCGGAAATGTGTCGTATTTCCGGATCCAGGGACTTGATGTACGCTATCCACCTGAGCATTGCCAGGTCCGGGGTTGCGCATCCGGAAACAATGCCGAGAATTGGCAGGCAGTCCGTCTCGATAATCACTTCTGTCCCGATCAGATAGTCTTTATCGGCCTACACCGCCGAATCGATACCCCAGAGTTCGCGTTTAACCTGGGCGTATCCTCGCTATCGCTCGCTGAGGACCTTCGCGCCGAAACGGATTGGGAACTGAATGCCGTCCTCATCTTCTTGGTTGACGACCCATCCGATCCCGGTCGGACTTGTATCTACCGTTATGTAGATGGGAGTACCTTTCTCATAGACAGCCTTCCGGAGTGCCGGAGCTGTAGCAAGAGCCTCCTTCATCTTTCTAACCGACTCCGTATGCTCGTCCTGCCACTCGAATTTTCGCCCCTTTTTCAGCAACCCGTATAGCGGCTCGACAACGTGGGCGTAATGCGGGATCCATATGTGGTAGAACGCACATGCTCCCAAGAACCTCCGTACTTCCCTGACCGAGTTACAGTCGGGCTTCATCGCGGAGATCGCTTCCACCTTAGCCGGAGACGGTTTCCGGCCATACGGTCCGCATAGATGTCCGACGACCATGATCTCCGATTGCCCGAAGGCCGATTTCTCCCTGGAGAAGGTGAGCCTCGCATCCTCTAGCCTCTGCACCACCCTCTTGCAGTGGTCAATGTGTGTCGCCACGAATTTCCGGCATCCGTCCGGTCCGATCGTTTCGTCCTTTTTCTCCACTGGACATCCCTTGATCGGGATGTCGTCCAAGAATGGCATGGTGATGTCCGGGATACAATCCCTCAGCACCTTGTTCATCGCATTCACCATGTGGGCCACCGAGTTCGTCCCTCCTTGTGGCAGGGTACACATCCGCACTAGGCCGAGAGGAGTCCGCATTGTCGTAATGTCTCTGCTCTCCCCAGCTAGTTGGAACTGATCGCACCCCGAGTACAGATCACCGACCGAGTAGATCGACCTTCCGGCGAAGGCCTCCGCGAACTCGTCTATCATTGGTCTGATTCCTGCGTTCCGAATGGTCACTCTGTTGACCGGTTGCAGGTCTTGAATGAAGCGCAACGTCCCGTTCTTCTTCGGTATGGTAAACCACCGGTTCGAGTACGGGGCACTCGACGGTTCGAGGATGCCCATATCGACTTTCTGCCTCAACAGCTCCATCAGCTCCGGGATGTGAGATCTCGGTACCGGAATTGGTTTGAGATTCCACGGCACATGCGGTACCGTGAATATCACCATTGGCTTCACGACTGTCAGGTCTACACACCCGATCTCTCCCGGTGAGAATGCGCAGGCTTTCCCATGCCTTCCGAGCATTCTCCGAAACCAGTCTTCTTCCACCGGCAGTAGGAACCTGCCCCCACCGATTTTGAGCTCCCGTAGCGTTCTGTCGGTGAAGGTGTGTCCTATGCAGGCCGGATCTCGTAAACTGGGGTCCGACGCGACCCCCTTGATTCACAACTTGCTGCCCTCCGGTAAGGGTGCCGCGACTGGCCTTACCTTCCGGTCCACAGTCTTATACTTCGTGTTAACCCGGGCCGTCCGATCCGACTCGAGCCCTCGACTGAAGTCCGCGATGACTTCGTACATCTCTTCTGAACAAACCGGTATCATTTGGTCCTCTTTAAGGCCCTCTCTGACCACCTCTCACAGTATTCCCAAGGTATCGTCGAAGGAGACCGCCTCCACGGCTCCGTTGATTTCTTCGCTGGGCCCGAGAACTCCGCACGCCCGAAGTTGCTCTTCCGCCCTTGTCTTTTCTCGGCCAACGACGCCGACTATCGTACACCCTCCGTTGTCGGAGAAACAAAACTTCCTACTTATGGTATAAGGTTTCTTCGGTTTTGCCTCTATCGTACATTTGTGGGGTTTTCCCGGAGTGTCCGGACTGTTGCGGCCCCAAGCCTTGAAAGCCCTCTCTAAAAATCCTCTCGGTTCTCGCCACCGAGGGACTCGCGGTTTCGCTTGTGGTTCGGTCACACCATCAGGAACTGGACCGAATGACGCCCGTCCTGACTCTTGACCCTCGCGTAAGCCGACCCGTTGTCCAGCACCTTGGTCTCCATTTGCGCTGCCGTAATGTACGGTTCTCCCAGTATGACCGGCTGCGAGTACGTCTCCTGCACAAAGAAGTGCTGGTCTATCTCGACGTTGCCGATCTTGACTCGCACGTTTGGGCAGGCCCCGTGTAGTTCCTTGGTGGCGCGCGTCGCGGCCCGTATCTTCCACCCGTGCTTAGTGTTGATCGGTCATTTCCCCTTTTTGTAGAAGTCCATGGACATCAGGTTTATTTCCGAACCGTGGTTCACCAACGCCACCACCGGTTCCTGAACATCTCCGATCTTCACCGGGGTTTTCGTGGTCACTTCGAATAGTGGCTCTCCGCCCACTCGTCTTCCAGTGCCATGTCCTCTATGTGCACCGTCCGCATCTCTACCGGCCTTTCCGGTTCTGTCTCCGTCGATAGCCTCTTCCTCTTCACCAAGTCCACGATGGAGTCGTGGAACTCCTTCTTGGCGATTTTGAGCACCTCCCGCAACGACAGTTCCACCTTGCTGTCGAGGATACGTTCTTCCAAGACCTTTCGATCTCCGTGCCCAAACGATATCCGCCCTTCTTGTGGTTATCCCGGGCACTGGTCTCACCAGCCTCGTTCCGTTTCGGCCCAAATCGGGTTTCGTATCTCTGTGAGGGTCCGGCCCCTCCGGTTTTACCTACCCGTTTGTCTTCAACCAGAGCCTCGTAATTCTGGCAAGCTGCTTCGACGAAACCCGTCTTTTCTTCGACCGGGTCACTCCACCCGGTTACCTCCTGGACCGGCCTCTCCGCGTGGTCCACCTCGTCTTTCTTTAGTCGGGCACCGGCGAGGCCTTCCAGCACCGTCGGCTAGAAGCCGGCTTTGCTCTCCTTCCGGGACTCGCTGCCTCCGACCCTGATACTGGCTGACGCTGAGTAGTGGATGGTCTCTGCGTGCCGGGCCGCCGCCTCTTCCATCAGCCTTTTCATTCCTCCTCACTCGTCGTTTCGGTTCAGGGCCCTCCGGGTATTGCTGGCGTGCACCCGACCTTCCCACAGGTACACTACCCGGCTTCTCAAAGCCTCCGCAAAGTCCCCGCAGTCTTTCCGGATGTGGCCGACCTCGTCGCACCACATGCACCTATTTCCTGCCGGAGGCCGTCGATCACGAGCCTGGGCGATCTGGAGATCCTTTACCGCCTGCAGTATCGGTTCGAGATTGCTTGCTATGATAGGACCCGCCCCGGTCGCCCCTATATCAGCCCACTCCCATCGTTTATCAAAACGGCCGCAGAATCTTTTTACCGCGGCCCAGTCGGCCGTCAGCCCGTCTTCGGTTTCCAGTAAGGAGCCCACTTGCTCCCGATCCCATGCGTCAACCGATTTGACAAACAGTAGGACACGACTTGTGTCCAGAACGGTCCAATCGAGCGTCGAAAGGCGCGCAAAGCGATCCTCAAACTCCCGGAGGAGTGCCGACGCATTTCTTCCTTTGTCGGGGGACTCCACCCACTCCATGAAGCCCCGCTTCGAAAGTCGAAGTGCGTCATCCAGCCCGTATTTCTCCAGGAGCCGTCCTTCGAACTCCTCCCAGGTCCGGCTCTCCGCCCGGACCTCGAGCACCTCCGCATGGATGCCCGGCATCGCCACTCGAGGGAATCCGGCAAGACGCCTCTCTTCCGGAATATCCCGCATCAACATCTCCACCCGGTAGGACGCCAAATAACTCGTGGCATCCTTTCCACTGAACCGGCCGATCATACCGACGATCGCCTCAATAGCCCTGTCAAGGGCGCCGGTGCCCTCGCGCGCGCTCATTATCCGGTCCACGGCCGAAGCCATGGCCTCCGCAAGATCCGACCCCCTCATCTTCTGCTCCTCTGCCGCCTGTTTCACGTCGAGTTCACCAAATATGTCGCGTTACTACACGCGTGCGTGCCGAAACGAGGCGGGACCACCAGGGTCTTGAACTCAAGAGTAGGTGATAGGAGGGGAAAGAGAAAGATAGAGACGATCGGTTATGTATGAGCAAAGAAACACAGGGACACGGCCCGTCAACGCAGAAAACACGAATGGACACAGAGACAGAGAGACACGAAAGTTTGTATATTAACGAATAACAAATACACAACAGAGCACGCGAGCGGTTACAACCGATCAGGCCGGCGAACAGATGCCGATGCTTGTTCGTCTGCGCACAAAAGGGGAAAAGGATGGAGGTGCTGCCGGAAGCACACGGGCGTTCCTCGAAGCAGCGCGAGCCTCCCGAAAACCTGTAGAGAAGAGCGATGGAGAACAAACAGAGGAGAAGCGTTCGGTTACGGTCCGACAGCACTTCGTCCTCCTCAATGCGCGATCCCCTTCTCCCCGCGTCTCCCTCTCTTTTATAGCTTCAAGAAGGGAGCTGTCTCCTTGATTTACTTCCCACCTACCGAATCTAACTTCCCAGGATATACCTATGTACCTAATTCTCTATTATATACATTAAGGGGGCGCGCACGCGTGAAGAGCCGGTTCACGCGCGACATGCACCGATTGCTCGAAGGGACGGTTTTCTTCACGACAACGTCTTGAAAATTGTCTAAACTAGAGTCGAGTAATCGTTGTTCATAATGTGGTAATTGTATGGAGTCAATATTAAAATAATAAAATTGAAGCACTGCATCATTTACACACGAATAAATTAATGAACTAGAATACTCACTTAAAGATTTAGAAGACACAAGTGAACGAGAAGGAAGTTTGGAAAAAATGTTTACAATTATTAAGTTCAAATGTGATTGAGTGATTAACCCAATCAATGGACAAAGATGGGTTTTTATTAAAAAACCAAGGGTATCCTAAAATGACATCTACGGATTGTAGTTTCATAACATGAAAGTGTAGCTTCTCCAAATAGGTATCTATTTGAATTGGCAGTTGACAAACAATGCCACTGATGTATTGAATGCTTCCATTTGCCATGTGAACTTGATAGATATGATTAAGAAAATTGTGAGAACTACCGGAATCAAACAAGAAATGTGCTTGTGTTCCATTGATATACCCAATTGCTCGGAGTAAATAATTAGGTCCAAGTAAATGTAAAGATAAAATGCATTCACATGAACTTAAGTGGTTGGTATGAACTTCAACAACATCAAAAGACTCACCTGTTTGACTTGTAGATTTGTCTTAAGGAGGGGTGTTCATAGACTTCCTCTCAAGGCGATGACATGTATCCTTTCTGTGGCCTCGCTTCTTGCAATATGCACAAAAGAGGTTTGGTCTCTTGGAGTCGCGGTCAAGAGTGTCACGGGATCGCTTACGTTTCCCAATGAACTTGACATTCGGAGTTTTGGTGAACTCAGGTTTATTGTGGTCTTTCTTGGAAGTCCTATGGTACCGAAGTACAATGTTGATGACTTCCTCGAAAGTTGTGGGGTCCTTGTCATGGACAATCCAATGGTAATCCCCATTGGGAATACCGTTCAAAAAGCAAGCAAGAAACCATTTCTCACCCATAAGTCCCGATTTTTGGATCTGGGTCCGAGCATGATGCACATAATCCTTGAGAGAGGTAAATGGCTTACTCGACAACGTGAGCAAGTGTTGCGCTTGTTCAGTTTGAGAAGGTGGCTGCAAAAACTGTTTCTTAAAAACATTAACGAAACCTTCCCAAGTTGTGGGTAAGTTCTTTGCAGTCTGTAGCCCGCGCCACCAAGCAGCAGCTCGGCCACCTAACTTACTACCGACATAACAGATTTTTACAGCATTGGGCTTGGGGTGGAGCTCAAAGTGAGATTCCCAACGACCAAGCCAAGTGCTAATGGCCTCCTCGGTTCTTTCTTTCTTATCTCCCTTGAATGGTGTTATTACGAAAGAAGGTTCACCTTCTTTCTTGGACTCAATAGTCAATTCTTGGAATTTCTTTTCCAATGCCATATTGGTCTACCTCATTTTGGCCAATTGATTCAAGGTATTAGTGAGCAACTGCTCAATAGTGATATCAGCTTGTGTGCGAGATATGGATTGGAGTTTAGAGGTCTCGGTTGGAGAGATCGCTCCAACATCGTTCAAAACTTGTTCCATGATGCAAGTTGTGGGTATGCAATATAAACTTTACCAAGAAAGCATGTCACGTCTTTACCCCTCTAGAGAAATGAGATGTGATTCGAGATACGATAACTATCGTAACACTATGGTGTTTTAAAAACCATAGGGGAAAACATAGCTAAGATGTTCTCGGATCTCTATCTTGAATAATCATGGTGGCTCCCCGGAGTTCAACCATGGTTGTAACATCAATGTAGTTTCGTAGTTAGCTGTATATTAGAATGCCAACCCAACATGTATTGATATTGTCGAGAAAGTGTATTACCTGAAAAAACAAGTGCACTCGCAAGTAATATTCTAGTCTTGTGAGTAACAAGAAAATGTTATGATAAAAACGATATATAAGGCACTACCCATAAGAATCAAGTAGTGACGAAAACAAGGGTAAGAAAACCCATGTGCTACCTACTAAAGAAAATGTCACAAATAAATGGATGGTGCGAGGTATGCACATATACATCCCAATATGGTGGTTGTAGTTTGCACAATTGTGACATAAGCCACATATTGATACAAATGGTGGTGGTGTTGTGCACAAAGATGTAGTACTCAAATTTATGAGTAAAACATCAATAGGGGAACTCATATGTTTTTAATCAAGTTCTAAGGCTCGATTACATGAGTCAAACCTAGAGAACCCTTTGGAAAAAATGTTCAAAAAGCGACATGATGCCCACTCAATATTAAAAATTAGTCTACATGAATCATTACACCATTAAACATATGTAAATAGTGTAGATGAACTTAAAATAAGGGCAAGAAAGAGAGTTATTTGTTGGTGGGTATTTAATGAAAATTATGAGAAAATCATCAGAAAGTGAAAAGACAATTTGTGTAATTAGAAAATAATTAGAATAATAATCAATTAGGTGTATGAACATTAAGCATGCATTAAGGTATGAAACCCTAAGGTAGTCGACATGCACCTCCTCAAGACCACCACATCTCCCTAGAATCGGCCAAGTAATGGCTCAATAGAGAATAGAGTGGCATAGGTAGGCGACATACACCTCGTCAAGACCACAACATCCCATAGAATCAGCCAGGTGATGGCTCAATAAAGGGAAGAGTGGCATACTCAACATCATATGCAAAAGGGCCATGAGGTGAGCATGTGAGATTAGGGCAAACACGCTCGACCCGATGCTCAAGAATAATTATTATCGTAAGAGATGGCTCAAGAGAGGGGAGCGTGGGGGATACATCGTAATATGCAAAAGGGCCATGAGTTGAGCGCGTACAAACACGCTCAACCCGATGCATAAGTAGATTAACATCGTATCATGGTAGACAGAAGAAAGAAAAGAAAAGAAAACATCATACCACTTCCATATGACCAAGAAGAAAGCATCATAGAAAATCAAAGAGAGATTGAGAAAAAAGAATACCGGGTTAAGAATGTTGTTTTGATCCTCTGAAGAGCATGACGAGCATGGTTAGATCCCCATCGCTCCCATGCAAAAAACATCAAAACAACAAAAAAAAAATGTTAGTAATGCTATGATACCACTATTAATAGTCTATTACTAATCAATAGACCAAGGTAAAGTAAAAGAAAGAAAATAGATTGGATAGAAGAACCCCTTTCCACCTGACCACGCCCGAGCTATCATGTAGACATTGCCAACCTACCACTGACGTCCCATACTGCCGGATATTAGGATGACTAATACCTTGGAAGAGATAAACATGATCGTCGAGTCGAAAGCCTAACCCGCAGCACCGATGTCGAAGACATCAGCCTTCCGATGTAATGTCCTTATGAGGGTAGCGAAGCCTCATATTTACACCTTTTCCTAGGCCCCTTGAATAGAGATGCCTTTCTAAAAGGGTCTCCATTCATTGGTTTCCCAAATCATGATAGCGCATGCACCTATCATTCCTTCTATCCAATCACATTAGCCCCGTTTTTAACATTCCTGAACATACCCTTCATGACTGACAATATTAGTGACCTACCATCACTAACATTATTAGTGACCTACTATCAATAACGGTGTGAGTAACTACTGTGAATGGCCAAGGGGGCTTGCACCCCTATGTATCTACCCCTCTTGTAACTATTTAACCCCCTTATGGAGAATGAATGAAACACAATGAATATTTCTCTCTCTCTCCTTTGACATCTTTTCTCTCTCTCCCTCCCTCTCTCACGTTGAACCCCCTTGGGATCGGGCTGGAGCCATTCTAGGAACCACCCCCGACCCTGCAATGCTTCTCAATTTACATCACAACATCCTATTACCCCACAATGCTTATCAACATCACACTCACCCCACTATCATCGTCATCTCCAACCCTAAACTGATAATAGTTGATGAGGTAGAGATGATAGAAAGGAGAGATAAGGAAGATAAACAGACCCAAAACCACAAAGATCTATTGCTAATGAATAATTATGATGGAAGGAAGAGAGAAAGAAGATACATAAATCCAAGTCTACAAGGATAAATTGATAACAACTCAACCAACACTACGTGAATAGGCAAGAAAACATCACAAGAAAGAGACTCTCCTACCACCTTACTCTTCTTGCTTTATATAAAGTTGTCTTCCACTAGATAAGTTTCCCTTGCATTCTTTTTTATGCTTTTTTTAGAGTTTTTCATTGAGTCCTATTCTTATCTATGACACAACAATCTTGAAATCATCATATCTCCCTCGTCGAAGCTCTAAGTTTAGAGATTTAAAAAGCTATGGATAGCTCTCTTCACAAGTTTTCCAACCCATATTTACACATTATATTGGGCTTCCAAACGAATGAGTTATGAGCGTTCGTTTCAGACTGTGTTTTGGTGGCTTGCTTTTTTCTTCTTTTACTTTTCTCCATCTTTCTTGCTTTTAGTTTGACTTATCCTTGAGACCTTGGTTCGTGATCTTGCCCTCCAGATGTGAATGCTCCATACCTTATATTTTTGTAGTGTCTAATACCTTGAATTCTAAAATCACTTTCACATGTAACCCTCCCCCTTGCTTCTTGGTGAACCATTTATGGTGAACCCTAAGCTACTAATAAAACCAAAAATTCTCCTTCACCTTATACATGGCTATAGACAAAGAAGGAGAGAATAAATAAATAAAATTATGTGAGTAAAACCCCCGCTAATCGGTAAGAAAAACCTCACACTCCTAGACACACACCCACACACACATTGACAATTGCCATCACCATCTTTCTCCTTGTCAACACAAAGAAAGAGGTTACCACAATTACTATGTCTTTGTCAACTCTCCAAACACGAGTAGGGTCATGCGATACATAGCTCTTGAGATAAGTAAACATGTCAACATATGAATAAACCTTTTGAGCGAGCGAACCTTTTGCACAAACACCTTCAAAGCTTTGAGACTTGTCGGAGTTGTCACCTTTTGAATTACTTTGATCTTTGATTCATCCATATAAATTCCTTCTTGGCATACCACATTCTCCACACTACCTTGTTTTCTATAAATGACTATTTCATCTACAATCTCATCTTAGAAAGGATGTGAAAATTGATCTTGTTTGGTTGAATCAATCAAGGGTTTGAAGTTGATGTCATTCTTCTTTGGAACCACAACAATAGGTGAGACAAACTTCAAATCTTCCAACTTGATGTGGTGCTTGATGTCTTCTCCTCTTATTTGTGAATAGTCAATTATGAATAACTTTGGAAACTTAGAAATAAGAGAAATAAACCTTTGATGCTCTCCTTGAATATTTTTGGAAATCATCTTTTCTTTTTCCCCGAAAGTCATAATACTTTTCTCCTCAATGACTTCTTCTTCCTCGTTAGACACCATGTGGAGTGATTTGTTTTCCCTATCCCATGAAGATTCATCAATTGTTATGCTTTCCTCTTCTTGCTTGCCATTGTCGATGGATGATTCCTTCTCCTTTATACATTTGATTAGTTGTGGTGGATCCTTTGATGGTGATAATTTCATGATACTCCAATAATGCATTACAAGTAATTCTCTTGGTTCTTGATCAAATTGTTGTTGAAGAGTTGATGCCCACATAACTTTGTTGCTACTCAATGCAAATCCAAAACACAAATCTTGCACGAACACCTTCATACACTACAACTTGGCACTTACCAATGCTTCCTTACATGCATTGATCTCCAAAAGCCAATCTCCAGCTATCACTTCGAGGTTACCTTCTTCATCTTGCAACTCCGTTGTGGGTACTTCACCATCAACAACTTTTTTTGTCATATCTTCCATTTCATCTTACACATATTCATCATCAACCACCATATCGCTTGTTGTATCAATAATGTCCTCAACATGATGTACATTGGCATCACCATCCATAGCATCGCTTCTCATAACAATCTCCTTGGATTCGTCTTTCACATCATCATTCTTTATGTCATGGTTGTCCTCATGAACTATGTGGGGGAACTCCACATTCATCACCTCTTCTTCTTTGTCTCTGGAATCACCTTCATAAACATCATTATAACTCCAAAAATTAGAATAATGATATGAGGGAACCTGTTGAATCGGACATTTCAAGTATGCTGGTTGTTGGCTTATGACCGATCCACAATTATTATAGCTTGAATTTATGGTATATGGCGCCGATACTCCATATGCTTCACCGAATAACAACTTCTTCAATTGTTGATCATAACTTTGACATACTCGAAGCAAATCATGGAAAGACCTTGGGTACTTCATATGCACTTCATATTGAAAATATGGATCTAGCCCTGCTTTGAATCTTTGCATCTTGAAGTATACATCTTCAACGCCTCCAACAAGTCCAATCCAAGTGGACCATATATCCAAAAACGTCTTCTCATACTCGAGGTAGCATATTGATGAAACCATACGCAATTGGAAAAGTTCTCTTCGTAGATCTGTTGCATCGCGAATTCCATATCTTGCCATCAGTTTGATGATGAATCGGTAGATCCAACCATCAATTAGTGGACAACCATTCCTCCCATTATATGGAAAGGATCGGCCCTCCCTAGAATGCCAAAAATGATGGAGATAGAGATGATAGAAAGGAGAGATAAGGAAGATAAACAGACCCAAAACCACAAAGATCTATTGCTAATGAATAATTATGATGGAAGGAAGAGAGAAAGAAGATACATAAATCCAAGTCTACAAGGATAAATTGATAACAACTCAACCAACACTATGTGAATAGGCAAGAAAACATCACAAGAAAGAGACTCTCCTACCACCTTACTCTTCTTTCTTTATATAAAGTTCTCTTCCACTAGATAAGTTTCCCTTGCGTTCTTTTTTATGCTTTTTTTAGAGTTTTTCATTGAGTCCGATTCTTATCTATGACACAGCAATCTTGAAATCGTCATATCTCCCTCGTCGAAGCTATAAGTTTAGCGATTTAAAAAGCTATACATAGCTCTCTTCACAAGCTTTCCAACCCATATTTGCACATTATATTTGGCTTCCAAACGAATGAGTTATGAGCGTTCGTTTCAGATTGTGTTTTGGTGGTTTGCTTTTTTCTTCTTTTACTTTTCTTCATCAAAAACCAAAAACCGAAAATTGACTCAATCATTAGCCGAATCGGGGGACTATATTTGTAAATAGTCTAGATATGCCCTTAGTGAGCCATAGTTGTAAATAACTAGAGTGTGAGAGGGAGAGTGAGAGTTGTCACTTAGCTGCCATTTGTTAGAGAAAGACGAGCTTGAGGTTGGTGCTTGCGAATGTCCTTGTATTTTCTCTGTACATGGTGGTCTATTTTTTGGAGTTTGTGAACTCCACGTGGTTTTTCCCTTACGGGCTTTCCACATTAAATATCTATGTCTCTGTATCTTTTCGTTCTTGTTCTTCATTCTTTGTCTAAGCATTATCTTATTCTACTCTTTGCACCCGAATAAGTATACATGAAACCGCTTGTGGTCGGTTACAATCCTAACATATTCTTTACAATTCCTTTAACATCTATAACTCCATTTTCCTTCTCCACATTCTATAATTGTGGTTTATGAGTTTGTCCACCACATACTTTCTTGCCATTTGATTTGTTGAGGAGATATTACTTGGCTTTCTATATCGCTCTCTTGATGTGGGAAGTGCATAGGAGGAAATAAGTTAAAGTAGGATTATTGAAAAGGATGTTGCATAGATTGGGGGCTCTATAGTGGGAGCCAATGAAGAAGTATGAAATGTCGCGATCTTACGTGTTTGCTTAAACACCTAGGTTGATGTTGCAATAACATGGAATGATAGATCGAGGGTGTAGTAAGAAAGACATATAATGAATATTGGAGTTAAGAGCTTTGCTAAGTTAGTAAGACCTTGGGAGGGAGAGGGAGAGGGATGTTACATGTAAGGCAATAACGTTGCCAAATTCAAGAGAGAGAGAGCGTGTGAGATCGATGATGACAAAAGGCGACATGGTAATCGTTTGTCGAGATGTCATTCTGAAACTGGAGGATATCCCCTTGATGCTCTACTCTTATGATCCTCCAGTTTCAGAATGTACTTTTTTGAGAGTATGATACCTCAGATCGGAATTCACAGCTCGGAATTCCAGCTTACGATTCTAATTCTGACTTACGATCAAAACTGATGTCCCAACCACCATCGAATGGTACCTGAGGACAAGGATGGGGCACAATTTCAATAACAAGAGAGAGAGAGAGAGAGAGAGAGAGAGAGAGAGAGAGAGAGAGAGAGAGAGAGAGAAAGAAAGATATATTAACGTCTTCTAAGGCCAAAATTGGCCCATGAGACAAATGGTTTACAACAACAAATGGGATATTTACCCATTCATCGAAAGTAAAAAATAAAAATAAAAATAGAGTTTTAAGCTAAATAGTTCTAGTAAAATAAAATAGCAAACATGGTATACAATGAAAATGATGTTATACTAGGCCTACTTTCATTTCCATCCAAGTCTCTCAAAGAGAAGCGGGAGGTCAAAGGGTTTCGATGTGGATGTGGCTTGTGGCCCCAATGTAAAAGGTACCCCAACCATAGCTTCTAGTTGACGTAGCTCACGTTCCCTTATCTTCTTAATCCTTTCTACTCCGTGTCGACTTGTTTTGAAGCCCAACATCCGAGGGCGTTTGGTTGTTCTTTGCATTTCGGTTTCCTCAAGAGAGAGGCCGAGCGGTGTAAGTGTATCCACATTCATTGTCTCCTCTTGTTCCTAAAAAATTACACTAGTTACAAGTTAATGAATAGTAAAAGGGTTATGGTTAACACTTTGTAATTTATACTCTGTATGTTGTTTTAGCTCTAAGATATACCTACCTAGTCTCTTTACATACAGGGTATCTAATAGTTTGGAAAGGGTGGGAGTGGGTCCTAATATGTCTTGGTATTCCACTCGTATCTTGGCATAAGTTGGGCACTTGCATGTGAAGTGATACTCATCCTCTATCTCTATGTGGCACAACCTACATTGCCTTTCCTCCCTAGGGACTCTATTAGCCCGACCATTCTCAATCTCAAGTTGATGAGATGATATCCTAAGTTTTCCAATGACAACCCTTAGTGCATTTGATAAGAATGTATCTAGATATCTTGGTCGTGTAATAAAACCTAACTTAGAGAAGTGCAAGAAGTGTTCCTTATAGTACAACATTTTAGATGGGAGTGGCTCTCGTGGGGTGATCCATTTATATCGAGTGTAAATTTGCCATATTTCTTGGCGTATCACTTTATTACATTCTTCATTAGATATTAGGGTTTGGTCAGTCCCATGGTTGTACTTAAGGGGGGGTAGGTTATTAATGTCTATGCCATTTGCAAGTAACCAACTCACCACAGTGCTATACCAAGAGCTAGTGTCTCCAGACGCATGTAGGGATCGAGATGCCTCAAAGGCTCGAGGGGATATCCTATCTTGTGGTTCGCTATGTATCCGATGAATAAAAACTACCACTTGAAACAGTGCTTCTACTAACATCGGGGGCAGACTGAACTCTACTCTAATAATGTCATGTGGTACTGTCGATTTGCTTCGGAGTTGACGTGATAACATCGCCACCAAAGGTCTCTCTAATTGCGTCCAAATGAAAGATGGTAGACCTGGAGCCCATACTACTGATGCATACAGGAGGGAAGGGATCACTAATGAGTTGAAGATCCATCCCTTAGGCCGTCACTCTTGAAAGTATGCCTGGTGGCATTGTCTCTCTAAGAGTGAGAGGAATGCATACCCTCTCGTTAGCCTTTCTTTGGTTGCCTGCGTCATCGAGAATTTACTTGAGCGAGCACTAAAAGTGACTCCCAAGTATACATATGATCCAACTACCTCAACTAGTTTATGAGAGAGGATTAGGTGACATTTACTCCTAACTCAGGACGATGTATGAAAGATAAGGACTTTAGTTTTCGCTAAATTCACTACTAGTCCTCGTTGTGTACAAAAGTCATCTAGGGCATTAAGATGCTTTTGTAGGTCGTGTTCCGACTCTGAGAGCAAGACAATGTTGTCTGCGTAGAGTAAGAGACTAACTTGTGTATCCCCAATAGCTACTCCCTTGCCTCCCTTACGAGCAATAAAATCAGCTATCTCATCAATCTAGATCCCAAAAAGAGTCGGTGATAGGGGGCAACCCTATTTTACACCAATGGTGCTAGTGAAACAGTCGGATAGGCCACTTGGCCATTTTACGCACCTAGAGACTTGCTCATATAGGGCATAAATGGCCCAGATCATGTCATTTGGTATCTCCAAGCTCTTAATTCTATCAAACAACTTCTCCCTAGGAACTGTGTCAAAGGCTTTGCGGAAGTCCACAAAGCAACAATATAGTTTCTTCTTACGAACCTTCTTCTGGTCAATTAAGCACCTAAGTGTGAAGGTATGGTCAATAGTGGAGAAGGTTCATCTAAAGCCAGCCTGCTCAGGTGCTCGAAGACTTAATGATTCCATATAATCGCTAAGCTCTGTTTCCATTACCACACCATATAGTTTAGCGAGCGTATGGCCTATCATAATGGTCCTATATGTATTTGGGTCCATTGGGTCCCCTCCTTTATGTATAGAAACCATTGTGTTCATGGTCCATTGTGGTGAAAAAGCCTTGGCGAGGGCACGGTTGAAGATTAGAGTGAGAAAGGGGTCTTGGCACTCTTGAGCATATATGATGTGCTCGGCTTGCAATCTTGTGTGGTCCATGGATTTCCTATGTTGTAATTTTTTTATAACCTTCGTGACCCTAGAGGTCGTGAAAACTGTCCCCGTGTTAGGTCGGGGTGTGGAAGGCATTGGGATGGGTGGTTGGTTCGGGACATGGTAGCAATATATGTGTGCCAAATATTGGGATCCTCGATGGGTGTTTGTGGTCGCGGTTCCCGTAGTCTCTTCCCTGCAAGGGCGCAATCCCTACTCATGAGCATATGGTAGAGTTCCCAATATTGAGATGCTTCCCAAGCTCGTCTTTTACGACATGTCATCTTGCGCATCTCTTTTCGAGTCTGTATTGAGGAAATAGTACCCCTAAGTCGTGACACTTTAAGTTGTCTATACAACTCTCTACAATCCTCATCATACCACTTGTTCTGTGGCATAGACCCTATTCTACTATGATTGGAGTGTTTCATGTATGGGAAGCTACTAATTGTTGTTGAGTGAAGGGTGTGTGTGAGTTTTGTAGTGAGGTTCTCTAAAGTCAAGGAAGAATCAAAAGAGGAGAGATGGGCTTGAACATGTCGAGAGTAGATGTCAGCGAGCTCATGCATGAAATGTATTACGGTGTGATGGTTTGGTTGACTAGAGTTGGTGGCATGGGAGGTGTTGCAGTTTAGCTCAAAGTATAGGAAGCTATGGTCTGCACCAATGGGGCATGGGGCCACCTAGAAGGAGTTAACCATGTGGGTGGCTTCAAGGCATCCTATTAGGTAATCAACTGTGCTTTCCCCTCCTCCATGGGGGAAACATGTGAGCGTTTCTAAGCCTGGCCACTTGGCTAAGCCATTATATATGATCATCTGGTGTCAGGTTCCAAGTTCAAGTAGATGATGGCCAAAGCTTGTGGTGTCCTTACCTTGATCCTTTGATGTACGCGTTATGTCTAAGTCTAAAGTGTCGACATTCACCATTTCGAGGTTTCTATCCATCTGAAATATTGTGCATTGTCGGGATTGGGTTCTCGCATTGAAATCTCCTACAAGGAAGACTTCGCCTTGAGAAGAATATCCGATTATGTCATCCGATAAAGGTTTGTATGGAGAAGGTCCATGTGGCATTCCTTCATCAACTATACTCGCCTCTCTAGCCATATTATATCGGGATCCTTTCGGGAGGAAGTAACACACGACGATAAATATCGCCTGATCCTTGCTAGTGAGGACTTTCACCCACATAAAACAGGCTTCTGGGTCTTTCTTTAGTATTTCTATCCTTTTATGTATCTCTCTCCGAAAAAGTATCGCAACCCCTCCAGACCCTGTAGTAGTATGTTGACGTGTGGTTTGTCTAAAGACAGATTCCCAACGAAAACTGTCAACTCATGGCAGTCCTCGATTTGGGCTCTGATGTGTTTCTACTAAAAAAAGTATGTCAGATACCTTCAAAATCTCCTCTAGACAGCTAGGGTGTGTCCAAAGTACACCGTTACAGTTCCATAAAGTCATCCTAAGTTTATTGTCTGACACATGGGCCACATGCCATCAATTGGCGGCGCGATAATTTATTATCACACGTCCGTCTCAATAAAAAGCACGATGCCCCTCTTTACGATCTTGTATGACTTGCAGAATACAAGTTTTACGATGCTCAATTTGCATCTTGATCAGGTCTTCATTGACGTAGATAGGGTCCCCACCCAATCCTCAAAGAATTGGTCTCTTTTTATAAAATGCGATTCTAGATTCTGAGTCCTTAAACTAAAGAACCAAAGCTCTTTCCCTACTGGTGTCACGTCGTATCCTCCAAGTTTTAGTGATTGGTAGTGTAAGAGACATAGACTAATGTAAGCATGAGATAAGGATAGAAAATAGATAAATAGATAGAAAGGAGAGAGAGAAAGAAGGGTTTCGATCCACCCGGCCACCCCCGAGTGAAGGGATCAAGACGGACTTGAGCCTCGATCGGCATCCCATACCACCGCCTTGGCGTCGAGTCGTACCTAGTGCTGGCGCGCTCGCTACAAGAGTTGACCCACCACAAGACAGAGTCTTGACGTAGTCAACAAGATGCTGAAATGAGGGTAGCTAGGCCTCTATTTATAGCGATACCCAAGGCCCCCAGCCATGTTCACAATTGGCCTAATGGATTGTCTCAATCCTGAGGATTTAAAAGTAATCCTCCCCTTCTTTAAACTCTCGTTTAACCCTCACACTTATCCACGTGTATAGAATACTACGGTAAATTCTCACCACAGGATATTATATGGTCATGCCTGTAACAGGTAGGGCTTCGTACCCCAACATTTTCCCTAATGTTTGTGCATCTTTGTCAGGAGATGCCCCTTCCTTGAGCCTAGTAATTCATACATTTAGGTGTCAAGTTTGACGCATTTTTTCCTCCTCAAGGGTAGTGTTTATGTTGAGAGACAAGCTCAACATTGGCCGGATCGGTTGAAGAAGCCGAGGACCGGATCGGTTGGGACCGATCGGTTAGGTCGTTAGGAAAGATATTCCGTGAGGAATATATTTGGGAGTTAGTGTAGGGGCTCTTGATGAGCATTGAAGTACTGTCAGTACTTCGGCCAGTCCTTCTAGGACTTGTATAAAAGTGCTCACTGAAATATTATTATTGTGAAATATAGTTTTTTGTGTTTCTCTCTCTGTCTCTCCCGCGTATACCGTGTAAGTCCAAGCTCTCCATTAAACCTGTGTTTCCTTCCTCTGTTCTGTCTTCATACCTGCTTCCGCACGCTACTTTCTACAGTTTACAATATTTTCATCCTTTAGTTCCTTTTTAATACTACATTTTACTACATTAACCCACCCAGTTTTTGCTAATTCCATATCGCTTTTAACCTCTTCCTTAACTTTTTTTCTCTTCCTTAATATCCTCTAGAGAAGATATTTCACCATCTTCCCTAGATGTCTCAAGGTCCTTAACTTGTTTCTGAAGGTTCGTGTTGTCTACTTTAAGTTTCGTTATTTCAGCAATAGAACTTCTTTCTCTTCCTTATCTTTTTTTTTATTTTAGCGTCAATCTCTTTCACCCATTTTTCTATTTTAACTAAATGGTTAAGGACATCTAAAAATTCTTCCTTACTTATAATTTCTTCATGTGTTTCCTTATGGTTTCGTCTAGAAGTCATGTTGTAAATCAAACGATAAAAGAAAAAAAAGACAAAGAGGACAGAAAAAACTTAGTCGAGCATTCATGCCTTGCGCACTAGGTTCGAGTGTAGAAGGACATGTATGCTCTCTTGTTTACTCATCTGATTACGTCGTCATAAGCGTAGGTAAGGCGACGAACAACGACGATAATGACAATGACTACACACGACAATAGCGGCGACGACCAAGAAACTGACGACAATGGTGACGGCGATGGCGGCAGATGACAAACGTCGATGGTGACAATGACGGCAACAGTAGTGACAACAGACAACGGCTGCAGACGACGGCAATAGCAAGCGACGGCAACATTAGACGACGACGGCGGCAACGGCAAGGACAGAAAGAGTCGTTACAAGAGAGAGAGTGAGAGAGAGAGAGAGTGTGTGTGTCAAGAACAATACTAAGATAGACAAGGAATTAGTACTAAAAGATGAGGATAAGTACTAAGGGAGGTGTAGAACTCTAAAGAGAAGGACAGAGTGAGTGAGAGAGAGAGAGAGATAGAGAGAGAGAATGATGATAACAAAAGAGATATATATTATGTTAAGAGAATATACAATTGTAGCTAGGAGCCTTAAGACGAGCATTGAACCGATTTGGTTTGAAATAATGCCTTGTGCCTCGTTTTATAGTCTTCTCAAGAGTACTCCTGAAGTTTCTACAATGTTCCAGAGAAATCTGGAACATACATCAATTTTCTATAGTAAAACTTAAATGAAAATTATCTTTCGTTTTACAACATATAGTCTAATGGTCAAGAGCTTGACCCATGTAACATAAGGTCATGGGTTCGAGTCTTGCCATATCATGACACTATCCCCCCATTTAAAATGACGCGTGTCACGAGTCGTTTTGGATTGAGGACCCGATTTTTTAAGATATTGACAATGGAAGTCTTCAAGAAGAGCACGAGCATTGTTCGCATTCTCTATTGGTTCCCAAGTACGCTCGCTATGACTATATCCTAGCCAATCGACTAAATAGTAGAGCTTATTGCGAACAATCTTGGAATCGAGGATGGCGGCAACCTCGTACTCAGGTCCATCTTCAAGTTCAATCTGGGAGAGAACTATGAAACACCGGATACGACTTGGGATGGTGTTGTCTTGATAGGGTTCAAGGAGAGAACTATGAAACACCGAATGTTATTATACACAAAAGACCATGTTCTACCTGGTTCTACCTAGTTGCACTCGAAACTACATTTTTCTAGCTTTGCATAAAGACCATGTTCTCAAAGTCGTTTTGGTACTAACAATACATGAGAATCATGCTCTTCTTGGGTCTTCGAATAAACCAGTAGATCATCCAAATAGATGATCAAACAAACATCCAAGAGATCTCGGAATATATCATTTGCCATGTGTTGGAAGACTGTTCCCACATTTGTGAGGCCAAATGGCATGACCGTATACTCGAAGTGACCATATCCGGTGCGAAACGCGGTCTTCCATTTATCTCCTGGTTGGATCCGTACGAGGTTATATGCTCCTCGTAAGTCGATCTTTGTGAAGAACCTTGCACCATTGATCCGTTCTAAAAGAATTGGGATAAGGGGAAGTGCGTACCTATTCTTGATGGTGTCCTTATTCAAGCCACGGTAATCTACGACGAGACAAAGTGATCCATCCTTTTTCTTGATGAAGAAAATGGGTGCGCCGGCTGGAGATTTCGAATGTAGAATTAAACCATTTGCCAAATTCTCCTTTATATAGGCTCTAAGGACTTCTAGCTTGGTAGGTGACAAATTGTAGATCGGTCCCCATGCTGGCTCTTTTCCCAGTTGTAAATCGATTGGGCAATCATACAGTCAATGGGGAGGAATTGCATTGGCTTGTACTTTATTGAACACATCGGCATAATGATGATACTTCTCTGGAAGTTGAACAGTGGACTCCTCTTTAGTGATGTTGGAGGGTTTTACTGATACTGCGAAGAGAAACATTTCTTCCTTGCGTCCTTCCTCACGCAATTGATGTAGTGAAATGGTTGCAATCTTATGAGTAGATCCTCGGGTTTGTTGATACCAGATTTCCCTTGTTCTCCAATCTATGTATGGGTTATGTAATTCGAACCATGGTAATCCCAAAACAATGAGATGTTCTAGGATACTAATTATATTAAAGGATACTACACACGCTAAATTATCTAGGACAATATTAACGCGCTTTGACTCTTCTGTGATATTTCTGGAAGCAATGGGATGACCATCAATGACTACTACAGAGGCTGGACACGGGAGTTTTCTTAGGGAGATCTGATGAGCTTGGGAAAAATTCCTATTCATGAAGGAAGAATTAGTTCCGGAATCTAGGAGTGCTGAGACATGTACTGGAGAGATACTTTTAGTACTACCTGTTACTTGGGCTAAGAACACATTGCTAACTTGCTTAGAGGGAATGGAACCACTAATGGGATGCACAGATCTAGGGTTGTCCAACCAAACGGCTCCTATTTTGACTGGAATTAGTCGTTTAACTTTTCTTCTAACTGACTAAGGACATCAAATTTGTTCGATAGATTTGGGCTATTAGTACTATTAGCACTGTTGAGAGTCAAGCTCAACTTCTCATAGATAGGTTTCACACTAGCTCATGGACATGTTGGGCTAGTTTTGTAAATAGTAGAAAGGGCACTTGCCCTAGCTTATTTGGTATATAAACCAACGCATTGTAACTTAGTTATTGTTGGATGTTTTATGTTTGATGTATTTTTTGTTAATATACAATTTTTCTATCTTTGCCTTAAGAGCTCTCTCTCTCTCTCTCTCTCTCTCTCTCTCTCTCTCTTGCCTCACACACACCCACACTCTCAATCTTCTTCTGCTGCATTGCAATCACGCTTGCCTCGCATTCCATTACATGGTATCAAAGCGTGTGGTTGCATGATTAAGCCTATTCGATTGTGTTGTGTTGCACGCCGACAGTCACCAGAACCGGCCCATCAACAAAGAAGAAATCACCATGAATACTCAAATGGGAAGCGCTCTTCCTATCGAGAAGCTCGACAGAATGAACTTTGCATCTTGGGAATACCAGATGCATCAATACCTTGTCGGACAAGGCTATTGGAGCTACATCGAAGGAGCTCACGAATCACAACCCAACCCAACACACGCCGACTATCCCGCTTGGGAGCAGGTTGCAAGCCGTCTGTTGTGTTGCCTTGCATCATGCGTTCACGATCATATGCTTGGCTACATTCGAGAGGCAAAAATGCCGAGGCAGGCGTGGGAAAACCTCAAGAAGATTTTTGCAGCCAATATGGCCACACGAAAACTCCAACTTCAAGAGGAGCTGAACAATCTTCAACAAAGGGACATGTCAATCGGCAACTACACCTTAAAGATCAAGGAGTTCTGTGATGCCCTTGGATCGATCAAAGTTAGCATTGAGTTCGATGACCTCGGTGGCTTGGCACCGCAATTTGGCGCAATAAGATCGACCATTCTCGCAACAGAGAATCCTCCCTCATTTTTTGATCTCCAATCATTGTTACTAGTTGAAGAGAATCATGTGCATCAAAGGAACAACACGCATGATGAAAAAATGCTATATTCGAACTTTGATGGAGGAAGAGGACAAAGTCGCGGAAGGAGAGGTCAATTCCGCCAAGGCCGACACAACCAAGAGCGTAACTCCCACCAATGGCAAGTGGACAGAAACAACACCAAAGAGTTCGGCGGAAGGGGGAGTCATCACGCTAGACCAAGCACTTGTAGGAACCTAGTTAAGTGCACGTACTGCAGAAAACCTGGCCACTACGAAGATGAATGTCAGAAGAAGAAGCATGAGCAAGGCCGAAAACTAACAAATTACACCACGAACTCCAACTACGGCGACCGTGGCGGAATGTTCATAATGAAGCACGAAGCGCACTGAATGTCCACACTTGCATCAACTACTGATTCCACTCCGAACAGCGTATGGTTTGCCGATTTGGGAGCATCCAATCACATGACGTCCCATGAAGATTGGTTTCGGGAACTACGGAAGCCCGAATGTCCCAGAAATGTCAAAACAGGAGATGACACAACTCACCCAATACAACATATCGGGAATGTCCCATTCAGAAACAACGGCAAACAAACCTACCTCAAGAACGTGTTTCATGTCCCCACTGTTACGAAAAACCTGGTCTCGGTTGGCCAGATTGTCGAACAAGGAATGCAAGTACGCTTCAACAACGATGGGTGCTTCATCGAAAAAGGAGATTAAGTCATAGCTCACGGTCGTCGTGAAGGTCGTATGTTCATCCTCGAATCGAGCAAGGTAATGTCGGCCATGTTTGCAAAGGGCCAGAAAGTCGAAACCGACTTGAAACTGTGGCACGAGAGAATTGGCCACATCAATCTCCAAAAGCTCTAGAACATGCAATCAAAAGGAGTCGTAATTGGACTCCCGAACTTTACGGCGAAGGAGATTACAGGCGTATGCGATGCATGTAAGTTCGGAAAGCAACGCCGTCACCCATTCCCTAAAGAGCGGAATGTGAGCAAAGGAATCCTGGATGTTGTACATTGAGATGTGTGGGGACTAGCTCCGACAGCAACATTTGGCAGATGCTGATACTATGTCACGTTCATTGACGACTTCTCCAGGAACACCTAGATCTATCCGATGAAGCAGAAGAATGAAGTGTTCAGGCACTTCACAACATTCAAAGCCGAAGTCGAAAAAACTACGGGTCGGCATGTATGCTGTCTTCGATTAGATAGAGGCAAAGAATATTTTTCGGATGAATTTTCGGCATATCTCTGAAAAGAAGGAATTTGACGAGAGTTCTCGTGTCGACACACGCCTCAGGAAAACGGCGTAGCAGAGCATAAAAATCACCATGTAGTAGAAGTCGCACGAGCCATGATGAACGAGAAGAACCTGCCGAAATCATATTGGACATGAGCAGCAAATACGGTTGTATATCTCATGAACAGGTGCACAACCTTGGGAGTACATGATATAACTCCGCATGAGAAATTCTTCGGAAAGAAGCCGGACTTGTCACATGTCCGCATTTTCGGTTCTATCGCCTACGTACATATTCCCGACGATACGTGGCAAAAGCTTGACCCAAAGTCGGAGAAATGTATCCTCGTAGGATACTCACTCGAATAGAAGGGGTACAAATGCTACAACCCGTCTACCCATACGGTTCGAACAAGTCGAGACGTAGTCTTCGACAAATACACATCTTGGTACGCACTAGAGAATACTTCCGACTCCAACCCCGCTCAATGCGGATGACACTGAAATAGAAATAGAAGCTAAGGATCGGCTCACACAGATGTTAAAAGACAACCCAATTATGACACGACTGAGTGGGCCATCAGAGCCGCCGAGTGATGAAAGCACATCTCGGCCGAGTCCGAAGCTGGACAAAGGGAAGGCGAAAATGCGGGAATATGACGATCAGGAAGAGACCGAGATGCTTTACTCTCTTGACATTGAATTTGAAGATCTCGAAATCCGCATAGATGGAGCAAAGAAAGCCATACTCCCCATAGATTGAGAGCTACGCCGATCCATACGTGAACAAAACCCCGTAAACTGCTATGGCTACGACGAGTACATGGCGTATCACTACGCTTTTATGATGAAAGTAGGGTCAGTATGGGAACCGGAAATGCTTTCCGAAGCTGCAAAGGATCCGCGATGGGTCGAGGGGATGAATGAGGAGATGGAAGCTTTATGCAAAAACGAGACATAGGATCTCATTCCTCTCCCCCCGAACAAGAAAGCGATTGGTTGCAAATGGATATACAAAGTAAAATACAATGCCCACGGATCCGTAAATCGCTTCAAAGCACAGCCCGTTGCAAAAGGCTACGCGCAAACGCATGGCATAGACTAGACTATGAAGAAACCTTAGCCCCGGTAGCAAAGATGACAACTGTACAGACAATAATTGCACTTGCCATAGCGAAGGGATGGCACCTCCACCAGATGATCGGTAGTTTGATCTATCTAACCATTACGTGACCCGACCTGAGTTATTCGGTCAGCCTACTTAGCCAATTCATGCAGAATCCGCGAAACCTTCATCTTGATTGTGCTAAGAGGATACTACCGTATGTCAGTACGACAATGGCTTATGGCATCATGTATAAGTCAAACACAACTATTTGACTCGAAGGGAACACCGACGCGGACTAGGTAGGCTATAAAGCGAATAGACGATCCACCTCCGGATTTGTCTTCTCCCTCGGCAGCGGACCAATGTCTTGGAGCAGCAAGAAACAGCCGATAGTCGCACTGTCGAGCACAGAAGCCGAATATAGGGGCGCAATAGTCGCCGCATGCGAAGCCGTATGGCTTAAACGCATACTAAAGGATCTGGGCGTTCCCATCAAGGATCCAATTCGTCTCTACTGTGACAACATGAGTAGTATCTACTTGGCGTAGAACCCTGTATTCCATGCGTGGACTAAACATATCGAAGTGCATTACCACCTCATCCACGAGCGCGTACAAGCCGATGAGATCGATCTACAACATACCACTACACACCTCCAAGTTGCTGATATCTTTACGAAGGCCTTAGGAGTCGACAAGCTCGGGAAATTTGCATCGAACCTTGGTCTCACGAAATCTACATTGCCAAACTTGAGGGGGAGTATAGGTACAGGCGACATGGAAGCAATACGCAACGATACACAACACATACGCAATTGATCGAGTATGCAAATACGCAACATAGCCGACTAGCCAAGTCGAAGTACGAACCGAACAACCTTGTCGACAGATAGAAGTTGTGTTCGAAGGGGCATGTTGAGAGTCGAACTCAACTTCTCATAGATAGGTTTCACACTAGCTCATGGACATGTTGGGCAAGTTTTGTAAATAGTAGAAAGGGCACTTGCCCTAGCTTAGTTGGTATATAAACCAACGCATTGTAACTTAGTTATTGTTGGATGTTTTATGTTTGATGTATTTTTGGTTAATATACAGTTTTTCTATCTCTGCCTTAAGAGCTCTCTCTCTCTCTCTCTCTCTCTCTCTCTCTCTCTCTCTCTCTCTCAATTGCCTCACACACAGACACACTCAATCTTCTTCCGCTGCATTGCAATCACTCTTGCCTCCCATTCCGTTACAAGAACTATAAGATATTCCTACTAAAATAGACTCGGGTTTACTACAATTAGAACTAGCAAGTATTTGGTTCGCATGTCTTCTTGGCCTATCGGGACAGTTCACTGCAATATGCCCTGGTCCACCGCAATAAAGACATAGTCGATTTGCTCGACGTCACTGCTTTTCTTCTTCCGATAATGGTCCGTGACAACGTGTAGTTTCAATTTCCATCGGATTTGGAGTATTCACTAGAGACGCATTATATGACTCCCTTGTAAAAGGTTTTGCTACCACTGAGGCGTAGGTGGGCTCTGATCTTGCCCTTGGGATCTGGAACTGACGTTTTCAACGTCGTTCGAAAAGACGGTTGTCGCATCTCACTGCGTGACTGATTGCTTCTGTCAATGACTTTGGTTCTTCAGGGAAGGTCAAGAGTAAATCCTTGACATCGTTATGTAGACCATAACAAAATTGCTCCATAACTGCTTGGTCATCCTAGGGTTTATTGGAGGCGAGTAGGCGGAAATCTGCAGCGTATGCAGAGGCTAGACGATCACCTTGACGTAATCGTTGGATTTTGTTGATTGTTGTCCTTATACTGTTAGTATCTCTAAAACAGGCTTTAAACTCACTTAAAAACTCTTTAAAATTGTTTAGTAAAGGAGATTGCTTTTCTAACAACGGAGCAAACCATGCCAAAACTGAGCCACTTAACATGCCTACTAAACCCACTCATGATGCATCGGTGGGATATTGGGAAGGATGCATTTGAATGACTAATCGTACCCGATTAAGGAATCCTCTAAATTGTGATCGCGTTCCATCGAATTTCATGGGAAGGCTGATCTTGGGTTCTTTATGAACCCCTTGTGTACTGGGTTCTTGTTGTTGCATCGCGACTATGGTTGCTTCAAGTTGTTGCACGCGTAACGCTAATTCCCCATGTTGTTGTTGCGTCTACTGCTTCTCTAAGGAGATTTGCTGAAGCTCCCCCAATATTCATTGATTTTCTTGTTCCAATACGTGAAACTTCTCTTTCAAGCATTGCAACTTCAAAAAACCAGATTGATATTCTTGAGTGCTAACAGTGGCCATAGTGTGAGAGAAAAGAGGAATAAGAGATTAGTATGAAGGGAGGGAGAAGTAAGAAGATAAAGGAAGAGAAGGACGGAGACCCAAATCGGTTCAAACTGTCAGGAACAATACTAAGACAGAGAAGGAATTAGTAGTAGAAGATAAGGATTAGTACTAAGGGAGGGGTAGAACTCTTGAGAGAAGGAAAGAGTGAGTGAGTGAGAGAGAGAGAGAGAGAGAGAGAGAATGATGATAACAAAAGAAATATATATTATGTTAAGAGAATATACAATAGTAGCTAGGAGGCTTAAGACTGGCGTTGAACCGAGTTGGTTCGAAATATTGCCTTGTGCCTCCTTTTATAGTGTTCTCAGGAGTACTCTTGAAGTTTCTAGAATCTTCTAGAGAAATCTAGAACATACATCAATTTTCTATAGTAAAACTTAAATGAAAATAATATCTTTTGTATTACAACATATAGTATAATGGTCAAGAGCTCGACCCATGTAACATAAGGTCATGGGTTCGAGTCTTGCCTCATATTATATGAGAGATTGAGAGAGAGAGAGAGAGAGTGTGTGTGTGTGTGTTACGGGCATGAAAATATAATATCCCGTAGTGAGAATTTACCATAGCATTCTATACATGTGGATAAAGTGTGACAGTTAAATGAGAGTGTAAAGAAGGGAAGGATTACTTTTAAAATCCTTGGGATTGGGACAACCCATTAGGCCAAGTGTGAAATTGCCTGGGGGCCTTGGGTCACGCTATAAATATGAGGCCTAACTACCCTCATTTCATCATCTCTTGACTACGTTGAGACTCCGTTTTGTGCTAGGTCAACTCTTGTGGCGAGCGCGGCAGCACTAGGTACGACTCGACGCCACGATGTTGGTATAGGACGCTGATCGAGACTCGAGTTCATCTCAATCCCTTCGCTCAGGGGTGGTCGGGTGGATCGGCACCCTTCTTTCTCTCTCTCCTTTCTTATTTATCTATCATTTATCCTTATCATATGCTTACATTAGATCATCACTCTAACAGTTGGTATTAGAGCCATGTCACTAATGTTTCTTTTGTTGGTTTTTGTTTTGTTCTTGGTGGATGGTGATTGATCGACGTGTGGTCGACCTTGGTCCAGATAACAATCAACAAAGGAACTTCGGTAACTCTTTTTTTTCTATTCTTTCTTCTCCCAATCTAATAATGGATAGTCAATATGTGTTTTCTTTCATTGATCCAATGATGTTGTAGTAGTAATTAATTGGTTGTATAAAAAGTTTACATATGTGTATGAGTTCCATACTTCATTTGACATATATTTGATATGTCGTGTCGTATGCGTATGAGGTTAATACCTCAATTGTGTATTATGTTCACATACATATGTTACATATGTGTATGAGGTCAATACCTCAATTTCTATGTAAATGATATGCGATTGGTGTCATATGCGTAGAGGTCAATACCTCAATTGTGTATTATGTTCACCCTTATTTGTGGATGTTTCATGTGCGTAGAGGCTATATGCCTCAATTACGTGTCTCGATTTCATCATATGTTGGCTATTTTATGTTATGATTTTTTTAAATATACGCATATGGGGTCACATGTGTACGTATTTGATCGTATATATGTGATAAACATACATATGTGTATATTAGTTATTACGTGATTTTGCATATCGAAAGTTGTCCTTTTCGGGGAAACCATGTTGGTGGCCGTCATCACATTTTTGTGAGAATGGCGTCATCACCATCCTTTTTTCAACAAATTTTTTGTTGATATCCCCGTTGTTCACTTCGATTTCGCTACGCATTATAACGGAACAATTATAGCCACAATGATGTTGAGAGCATAGGGCTTGACCCACTTCATGTGAGGTCGCTCCTATGACACACATATCTAACATCTCTCCCTCGTTACATGGATATGATGCCACCATGAGATCATCATTATAGAAGGCATTTGTAATGACGTAATTGGCATGCGATGGGCCACTCGGGCCTACTACGAAAAGAGGGGGCTCATTTAGCTTGACCATTAGGTTGCACTTTGGCGTATGCCATCGTAATTATGAGACTTGAGGTTAGGTAAGGTACCAACATAATTTTGTTGTAAACGAAAAGGAAATAAGGACTCTCGACATATATGTTTTCTTTTAAAAAATATATATCTGGGCAAATGCCTTCACATATCTCTTATACGGATAAACCATTAAACATTCAACGTGAGCAACCTATTTGGTTAGCTCCAATGTTTAATGCATTTGTTCTTGAGATTTTGAGTTCAAATATGAACAAGACCATACAACATTGTTCATACATATTACTATAACACATGTTTAAACTTTAGGTCTAAGTGAACTTCGGGGTCCTCGTAATAGGACTTAAAGAGCCAAAACCACATACATGGGCACAGAAACGTAGTTTATTGTTAACATTTTTTCTTGTATAAACTATTCATGACGTGAACATACATGCTTGAGCCGCCATGAAAAAATCGATATAGAGATTAGGGAAAGACATTCACTTGTCACCCCATTGGTTTTTAAAACACCTTTGTGTTACAATAGTAACCTGATCTTGAACCTCATCTCATACATCCCAAGGGGTATTGAGGTGATATCATTATATCGATTAATGTTTTCCCATGATATGTTTACATCACGGCAGGTTGTAAGGCACGATGGACAGATCTCATCCAGGACTTTGATTTTTCCATACGATATCATAAAGGTTCCATGAACACTGTCACTGATGCACTAAGTCGCATCCGTGAAGTTAACATGCTTAGCTTCACTGAAATAACATCAGATCTTTATGATCACCTTCGAGGAAAGTATCCTAATGACAGTTATTTTACAAAATACTAGGCAAGGGTTGAGTCTGGAACAGACACCACCACATCCTCGAAGGAATCCTTCCACATTACTAACAGTTTACTCTACCGTAATGGGAAGGTTTGTGTTCCAGATTTGCATGAGGTCAAAAAGAGAATTCTTTTTGAATGCCATGGTGCACCCTCAACAGGGCACCCTGGAATACATCGTGCACTCATTCTCATCTCCACTCAATTCTATTGGCCTAAGATGTGTCCTGACATACATAGTTATGTGACTATTTATGTCACCAATGTCACGTAAACAAAGTCGAGCGACTTAAAGCTGCAAGACTTTTACATCCCTTGAACATTCCCAATAATAAGTTGGAAAGTATATCCATGGATTTTATTGTTAGTCTTGCTCGCACCCAAAAAGGCCATGATACCATCTGGGTTGTGGTTGATAAACTAACTAAAATGACCAGATTTATTGCTACTAAAACCACGGTAACAACTCCTGAATTAGCTTACCAATTCGTTGACGCGTGATTTCATTTCTATGGGTTACCGATGGATATCTCGAGTGATCGAGATCCAAAGTTTAGTAGCGATTTCTGGACGCAAGTCTTTAAGAAGTTAGAAACTACATTGAGCATGAGCTCCACAGATCATCCTCAATCTGATGGACAGACAGAACGAGTAAATCAAATTATTGAGGACATGCTTTGAGCATACATTGGTGCAAAACCAACAAAATGGGAACGTTATCTCCCAATTTTGGAGTTCTCTTATAACAGCTCCAAACATACGTCGACGGGATATAGTTCTTTTATGTTGTTGTATGGTTTTCAGCCATGAGCCCTGATTGATGTTAATGTATATCATGATGAGTTACAAAGTACGCAAAACTTTCTTTGGGATATGCAAGATATGTTGCATATTGCACGAGATAATATAAGAAAAGGTCAAGATAGAGCGCGTTTTTATGCCGATCATAATAGGCAGCCTCGTGTATTCAACCCTAGACAAAAGTTATTTTTACGTGTACCTCACAATTCTAAGACATTGTCTGCAGGTAGGTGCACTAAGTTAGCCCCACGGTTTTGTGGACCTTTTACAGTCCTCAAATGCATTGCTTCATCATCATATCCTCTCGCTCTTCTTGATGGCGTTGAAATCCATCCAATTTTTCATGTAAGTCGTCTAAAAGAACTTCTAGGTTTTGGCTACAATACAGTTACAACTGAAACTTTTGTTACTTTGGAAGAATTATCTTCTAAACCACATGTACTAGAAAGAATTCTCGATGTTAAAACAAAAAATTTGCGTACTAAAATAATCCGAGAATTTAAAATTAAATGGATGGATAAATCTATAAAAGATGTCACATGGGAACATGAAAATACTCTTACAACTAACTTCCCTAACTTTCCATTGCAAGAGTGCAATGTTTTAAAGAGGGGGAGTATGTTACGGGCATGACCATATAATATCCCGTGGTGAGAATTTACCGTAGTAATCTATACATGTGGGTAAAGTGTGAGGGTTAAATGAGAGTGTAAAGAAGGAAAAGATTACTTGTCTCTTCATTCATACTAGTTAATTCGATTGAGCGAGGAATGTGTTTTTTTTCCTGTAAGAATCTATCGAGAGTGTGCGCCAATGTGATGTTTGGACGTTCTTCTTTCTTTAGAACCGCACCAAAGATAGCTATTTTCATATATTCCTTTTCATGAAAAACAAGCCTAATAAGCTAAACATGATGATGATTAAATAATGTTCTACGCAAAAATTTAAGACGGGGGGGGGGGGTAGAGATTCATAATTAAGAAGCCATGTCTGTAGTAGATCCGTTTATGAATTAGACACACGTTTAGAATTTTGCACCTTTTGTGCATGTGCCCCTACATTAGGTCTAATGGCAAGTACAAAATTCCACAAGGTCCTTTGGAAAAACATCCTTAAAAAAATTGTACTGGCATCACAATTGTTTGGCCATGTGGATTGGTCTAATCTGACCAATCACAAATGTTTGGCATGTGGATTGTTTGGCCATGTATAAAACCTTTCTGAAACTTGTTTTGCGTTTATTATGAAGGCAGGCAGAATCAGATGAGAATTAAGAGTGTAATGATTTTGTAGGGAATGTGGCAACAATTATAACACAAAGATGAGTGGCAATAATTAAAGATAAAGATGTGGGTTTTGTAAGAATGATTGATGCCAACTGCCTTATGCATGTAAAACGTGATACAATTTATAATCATCATATGATAATCTCTAGTGAAGGGGACACATATCACACACTGAAATTAGTTAAGAGGCTACAGACACCATAGCCATTGTTTTGACATTAAAATTTCAATCAGAGGTTACACATGCAGATATATGTATAGATAGAGACATGGATTAGTATTCCTTTGTTGGCCATTTCGCCCACCTTCTTGTTATATGCCAAGCTCAACCAGAACTATGGATTTTGGTTTAAAAGGCATTATTCAAATGTCATGTCGAATTTCGTGGCTTCGAACCATTTTTATCGACCAAGACCAACCAGAACTATGGCTTGGTTTTAAAAGGGCCATTATTCGAAACATGGAGATTTGATTTATAAGTTCCATGGCTTCTATAAATTCGATCGCTTCACACCTGATTTCGCACGCAAATCACGAGCTTTTACAGGTGCTACGAGATTATAGAATGTACAAAAAATCCCAATGAATCAATTGTTAAAGACATCTTAAAATTACAAGGATTCATCACCATCACCACCTCCACCACCACATCCAACAACACATGCATAAACACATGCACGAAGACATACATAAACACATGCACGAAGACATGCCTCAACACATGCACGAAGACATCCAACAACAAATGCACGAAGACATCTACCAACACATCCAACAACACATCCACCAACACAAACACGACCCATCCAAAGAAAAAGTAAGAGGCATGTAGTCATCTTCTGGATATAAAATTTGCACCAATTCAGATGCCTCCCCTCAAAAATCATGTATGCAAATTATACATATATATGCAGTGCTCAATCGATTTGATTAATATAATCCTTAATCAACGAGTTTGACCCTGAAATTAAGATCCTCCCATTTCCCCCCCATCTTGTGTTTGACTTTGATTTTCTGTGGTAGTTGCTCCTTCACATCTTTGAATTTTAAATGTAATGAACAAAGTCAGATCTCGATTTCCCAAAACCTCATCAAATCCAGCCAGTGTCAGTGTTTGTTTTTGTTTTTGTGGGCTCTGGTTGTTGATGACATTGTTTGACTTCTCGATAGTTTGCCCTTCCATTTCCATCTTTCTGTTATTAACCTGCAGATCAGAGGAAAAATCAAAGGAATGTGGAAGAAAAGTCATAAACGCTAAGCATGATGGTGATGTTGAGGCAAAAATCAAAATTAAAACGAAACTTTAGAAGATTGCACCCTTTAAGCGACATCTGCAGGAACAGGGATTAAAAACATCATCATCATCTTAGAATTTTACACACCCTGTTGAATATAAAGGACTTGAGCACCACATATTTTACAGGGCGCACATCTAAACATATGTATAATTTAATTACAATATTACCTGTGTCTTCGATCTCATTCGAAGTTATAATCCAAGTCCCCAGCCATATATATCTCTAAAACCTGTGGTCATCATCTCTCTCTCTCTCTCTCTGTAGATTCAGAGTTATTCACAGTCAATATGAGTCACACTTAAACCCACACACTTATAAAACTTCAGCCAAAATTGGGTCCATTGCTAAATATGACTACATTTAGCAAGAAATATGTCTTAGATAAGGTAATCGAGAAGAATTTTTAAAATCTGGAAGCCGAAGATAGTATTGGTATTGGATATTGAAGGGTTTCTCGAGGTTGTGGATGGCACCTGGGAAGAACCAATTATAAACAAAACGGTTGAACAATGGAAATCATGGAAGGCTCAAGATTAAATTACACAGGCCACAGGCAGGATTTTGTGCGACCAAGATGCGTAGCAAGATCTATCGAGCTTCTTTGTCGGACGCAAGCTTGCCAGACTTCTGTCCATTTCCTTCTTCTTTCTTTTGTTCTTTAGTAGTGATTAGGGTTTTCATCTATCTAGCGCTTTCTGTCGAAAGTAGAGGATATTCTAACCCTCGCGCTATGATACCATGGGAAGAATTATGTGTGGAGGCTTAGACAAACCGGCTCAGCCGGATGCTAACAGAAAACAGAAATGAAGGTTTAATGAAAAGCATGAATACATAGTACGTGGGAGGGATAGAGAGAGCAGAACAGGAAAAACTCAATTCAAAATAACAACACTATGTACATATAATGTGCTTACTGAGCACTTTTATACAATTCCCTAAAAGGTATGATAGAAGTACTGACATGTACTTCAATGCTCATATGAGCGACTGACAGTGACTCTCAAAAATATGCCTACATAGTAGGCTAGATTCGTAGGCCTCTAACAGCCTACCGGTTCATACTGATCCGAATTACGATCTGGTTACTTATCCAGATCCTAGTTCCGGATCTGGTTGAGCTTGTTCGCTCAACATATAGTCAATAAGTGACATAAGTGGAGTTCAATACATCGTGGAGTGTGAAAGTGAGGGAATTAAATGTACTTATCCCATCACGCATTCGGAAATTAGGGCAAGATATCTCCTCGGAAAGGGAGGAATATTTGTCCCACATTGTAACGTACCTCCCTTCTGGAGCTATAAATGGAGGGAGGGGTCCCTTGTAAAAGGGTTCCCATTTTGTTTACTTTTGGGTTCCCCATTTTTGTTTAGTTCCCCATTTTTGGTATTTTTTGCTCTCTCTGAGTTTAGGGATTCCATTTTGTTTTGTGTCGAGTACATTTTTGGTGTTTACGATGGAGTCCCACTCGAGCTCATAGACTCTGACGGTTTCGGTTCGTAGTGCTGTCTACTATGCAAAACCCCAATCGGAACGGCACGCAACGTGCTCCCCGATTGGCGGCTAGGTGGCTCACAGTTGTTGTGCTTCGGTGCGTAAACCCGATCTTCAATGCAAGGCTTCCATTCGCGTAGGCGAGCCCAAGTGTACCCCGACTGGGGCTTGCCTATAGACAACTATTGTATCTGTTCAGTATCGGGCCGGCTTGGAGACTCACCACAACTATTGTAATGTTGGCAAAACTCAAAAGAGTTTGTACAAGGTACATGATGGTACCACTGAGTTACATACTTTAGATGCATTATTTAATATGTGTGTTGTAGGAAGAGGAAGATTTTCTTTTTATCTTCGAAGCTACTTGTGACGAAGCCATGGACTGGTTGTTATTACCGTGAACAACCTCATCCCAGAAGATATTAAGATAGGCTTAATGCAAAACAAACTTCCTGAATCATGGGGATCATTCACTACCATGAATAGAAACATTGAATCGCTTCCAAAGTTACTTACAAATATTCTTTATGAGGACATTTCACGGCAAGAGAAAATGGCAAATCAACCAATGGCTACGGTTGCTTCAATCAATAGATATCAACAATATCAACCATGAGATGCGGGACATAGCTACGACATATTACCATCAGTTGTTATCTGCTAAATCCTTCTAAGAGGAAGATCTTAATGAGGGACAACTTGTACTAGAAACAATACAACAGAAGGGCACTCATGTAATGGCATCCTAGTTGCTTCAACCATTTACAAACGTTGAAGTTTGGACAACGGCTAAATGCCTGGGTAAATATGTGTGTCCTGGAAAGGATGCCATAGGAGTGGTATTCTATTTGCATTATTGGGACTTGTTGGGGCCTATTATTACTACATCAGTTAATTTAATTGTCACAACAGGGAATATGCCCGATGAATGGACTGAAGTAATCATATACATGATTCCGAAACCAGATGCTCGATGTAATGAAATCTCAAACTGGTGTCCAACAACTTTGCTGAATGACATCTATTAAATAGTAGCAAAGACTATAGCCAATAGAATGTGACCGCTGCTTCACTCGCTTATACATGATACACAATCAGGATTCCTGCAAGACAGATTCAGCATCTTTGACAATATCTTCCTTTTTTGGGAGATGATTGCATTGGCATAATAAAGTTAATGTAGGCATAATAAAGTTCAACAATGGCTCAATATGTCACTAATGTGCGACAAGGGAAACACTAAGTTAAAGACTTATATTAATTTGGTAAGTTTTACAAAAATATGAGGTGTACTTGTATCCATACTAATAAAATGAGTTATAATTTATACTTTGACCCATACGTGCATGTATATAATTGTGGACAATGTAGGATAGTGCACTTTAGGATAATGTGATTGGAATAACTAACTTATTAAAGTATTCAATACTTGTATTTAAAGTTGATCTAATCTATTCCTCTGTTTGTTCGTATGGGATCAAACCATATGTATATAATTGTGGACAATGTAAGACAGTGAACTTTAGGATAATGTGGTGGAAATAACAAACCTATTAAGGCTTTCATACCTGTATTTAAAATTGATCTACGCTATTGCTTAGGTGATTCACAGAGGATCAAACTCTAAACGATAACACTAGTGGAACTACAAGCGTATAAAAACATGCGGATAACGCTAGTGGAACCATTATCAACACAGTACACAATCTAAGCAGCAATGGAATAGAAACATAATAGTTTTAACAATAGAAAACAAAGATCCATAATAACAACATGGACAGTCATGGAAACAATTGTACGACCATGTTATGTTTAGGTTAGCTTGGACCAAAATAAGCCTCAATTTAAACTAATTCATGTTTCTCCATAAATTTGGTAGTCAACTATGCACGCGGTGAAACCAATGTCATAAGTCTACTAACCAAGTATATAAAAATAAAATTGAAACATATAGAAGATTATAAAGGATAAAATCCACCAAGTAAAACCCAAAATTTGTATTAATAATGCGAAATCCAAACAAATCGTCAGTGTCATTTTCTTCATAGAGTCTATTACATAGCAATCAATTCATCAATGTCATTTTCTTCATCATCTTGTGTAGAACTCTCTTTGGCTATACGTGCATTGGCTTCCCCTGTTAGCTGAGCCAACGAAATATCTTCTATAAGCTCATCATCAAGCTCTATTAGCTCCCCCGGTTCGCCGGCTAACGGAAGAAAACGCTCTCGCGAAGTAGGTTGAAACCTTTCTGTATTAGTGAGGTTCTTTGCACCGACCTCCTCATCCTGGTCTGGGCACTGTATTTCTCAAGAGCTTCAATGCACATGCAGACGTCGTTCCTGTGAAGAAAGTAACAAGAAGAATTAGTTGTCAAACAAAAAAGATTCGGTATTGGTTATCTTAAGATCGTTACCCTAGTTTGAGGAATACTTGTACTAGAAAAGAGATCTAATCTCTAGTCTCCTTCGATAGAAAAGATCTCGATCAAGCGCATCATAAGTCGCTGAGGTTTTTGATATGGGTTGACAAGTCCCCGTTCTGTCGTGGTGACATGTCGCAATTTTTGTGTCACTGCTGGATATTCCAACAGATTTGAACCTCCCACTTCATTAGAATGCTCCTTGATTCTTTGTTTCTTAATTTCATCGAATTAGCCAACCGTGATGTATTCAATGGCATTAACGAACCGAAAAGTTGGCCCTCTATTTACATTGGTTTTTATCCTATAAAAAATAATACATGGAGTTAAGAATAGATTGAACAACCTTAAGAAATGCAATATAGTGAATGACACCTATAAATAATCCTTACCATGCAAGGTTCTCAATGCCATGGCAACGAGATCTCAAAGCTTGAGCTACCGAGTACCCTTGGTCCATACTATGAAAGACAACTATTCGCCACAAGGATGCAGTTGTTAGCTCAGCGAAATGCTTGACCATCTTCTCCAACTGTTTAAACCTAAACGGTTCATCGTCGTATGAGGACCCAGCCATTCGAAATCCGTAAGGAATATCCACAATCATTAGCGTATATTCCTTCTTTGGCACTTTTTGGATCAAGTCGACGACATCGCCGCAAAACGCATTGTAGTAAAGATCTCTCGTAATATCTTTTTTGTGGCTAAATTTTTTAAAGGAACCATCTTCCTCCATTTCGTACGCCTTGACTAAGCGACGATCCTTTTCTTTTCTGGTTCGCTCGAGATGTGCAAGGAAGGATGTAGGGAAATCGTGTATATCCTTAACTTCTCCTTGTTTCTTGCCACGACACGGTTTCTAATAGAAGCAATAGGACATCAAGTATTATTATACAACATCTACATATGATGAAAGCGTAATGAAAAACCACCAATACTAACCCAATCCTTGAATGCAATAAAATACTCCGATAACGCCTTATATGAAGACGTTAGATGATAATCATCGGTCACTTGTTCCCAAGTTATACATCTAAGTTGTTTCATCATAACTTCTTGGATCTTCATGTACACCTTATGACTGTAAAACTAGAAATCAAGATTAGAACTTTGAATTACAGCATATAGACTTCAATATCAGTATTTGAAAGACTTACTTATTGAACTCAGTGACCATTTCTGAAGGCTTAAATCTTTCGCCACAACCCTTGACAAAACAGACACAAGAAGCTGCTCGTCCTTAATACCTTGCATCGCTCTCCACAGAGATAGTTTCATGTCGCCAGTCGCTTCTTCAATTGTCAAGTCAATTTTCTTGGCCGCTTGTGACTTTAACTCTAATTGAGGGTCAACCTTACATTTCTTTTGTCGTTGACCCTTGACCTCCTTATTCTCCCACATTGAGAAGATTTGATCATGTAGGTCCCATACTTCTCCATCTCTAAAGGCCAGTTGAAACCAAGACTCATATTTTCGAAGACCATTGGACTTAACATTATCATCTACCACAATACCGACTTCATGCAGACATTGACATCGTAGACCTAGATGTAGCTTCACACCAAACTTTTGTTTCACATCCAAATACTCATGGTGGAAGAACCTTATATGCTCAATCGACGACATTTTCTGCCTATAGTCATTATCATTATTATGATCCCATGCCAACAGCTTTGCCTCTTCAGTTGTGAGCCCCACGTAAATTTTGCACTCGGCATGCTTGAAGAAGAAAGTCGTTGGATGTTCTCTAACAAGTTGCCGACGTGCCTCCGCTGAATGCGATCCACCAATGACAAAGTAATTATATTGATCATGCTTTCTAATGTCAAAATCTTCAATGGTTTCACATTCTTCAGGATCTACCATAACAATAAAAGGCACCATAGTGGCATGAGGATTAATTTATATTTTTTTCTTGAGATTTTGAACATGCATGCGGTGTGGCTCTCTAATCTCAAGTGGTCTTCGTCTTGTTTTTTCATCAATAGGGGGCCAATGGATGTGTGTTATAGGCAAATTAAACACTTGTCCTTTCTTGACCAGTTTACGCTGCATTAACTCTCTCCTTATCTTATTCTGCTCGGATGACAACACACCCGATGCCAGCTCAGCTCTTGGCGTCCCCTTAGTGTCCTCCTCTTCGTTTTCACTTGATGAATCGGAGTCCGACATTTTGGTTGTCTTCTTCTTTGGTGGTCTTGATTGTACTTTAGATACCCTTTTTGTGGCCTTCACTAGGGAGGGCACTTCCTCCCTTAGAGTTACATGGCCTTGTATATAAGGCCTCAAGGTAACAATAAGGTTTTGTGAGCTTTCAAGATCTTTTTTGAACGCTTCTGGCCCACAAGATTCCTTTACTAGAAGATCTTCTGAAAGGAACACTTTACGTACCCCCTTGGAGCACTCTATCATTACAAGTATGTTGGCCGAATCTGCATCTTCGTAGTCAAATCGTAGAATTCAGCCATACATAAATGGGGTTGCCTTTCCAAGTTGCCCCTCCTCCTTCTTCTTTCTTGTATACAATACAACTTTTTTCTTTGAGTCGACATATTGCATACACCATTCCTTGTCTGTTAGATCACGGTCAGGAAGGTCTTCACCTCCAGTAGCTGCTACAAGTTTCTTTCGGCTAACCTCAATGTGTGGTTGAGATTTTGACTCCTTGTTGAAAAGAAGCTTTTTTCCTCTCTTCATGGACTCGGGAGCTACTAGGGTCTGTGTTTCAATTGGAGAACCCTGTATGCAGAGCTTTATCTTCTTCATAGGTCAGTCCGAAAAGTTCTCAAACGACCTATTTAAGAAAGGACATGCGAAAACATAAGTTAGGTGGTCACGTAGATTAAGGTTGTATATTAAAATACAAATAAGTAGATGAAGAAATAAACTAGCAGGCGATTTGTGGTGAACTATAAATATCAATCATGCATTTAGTGTACATGGTAGTCCTATATTCAGAAATCTATTCTAGTAAGGGCTATTCAACTTAGGAAATATATATCGTAATAAGTATACAAGGTTATATATTGTCTTGAAGGGCAGGTATGACTTATATTGATTCCATAACCATATTGTAGATAATTTGCATATGATAGACTTGAGATTGGTATCGTGAAGGTAATTTGTGGGTTATTTTCTACTATTTTAAGCTATAGTAGGTCATAAAACCCCTATAATTAAGACCCCTTTTTTTTTAAAAGTAAGGCAAGTCGACATAAAAAAGACAGATTTCGATAGACAGTTTGATATCTTCTCTCACAATACTAAATTGTTGCCCCAAAAACACAATATTCCTCCTTCAGGGTCTTCTTTTATACAGGAACTCGATACGCCGTATTCTGTTCATGTATACAGTTTGTTTCTGTACATGAAATCGATGGAGGGTATCGAGTTCGTGTATCAAACACATAATTTACATAGGAACTTGTTACGGTGTATCGAGTTCCTGTATAAAAAAGAGTTACATAACACTGGAACTCGATACGCCGTATCGAGTTCCTATTTAAAAAGCAAAGAAAACAGAGGAACTCGATACGCCGTATCGAGTTCCTGTTTAAAAAGCAAAGAAAAAAGAGGAACTCGATACGGCGTATTGAGTTCCTGTTAAAAACCTAAACTTTAAACAGGAACTCGATACGCCGTATCGAGTTCCTGTTTAAAAAGCAAAGAAAAAAGAGGAACTCGATACGCTATATCGAGTTCCTGTATAAAAACCTAAACTTCAAACAGAAACTCGATACGCTGTATCGAGTTGCTGTATAAAGTTTGTATTTTATATAGGAACTCGATACGTCGTATCGAGTTCTTGAGTGACAAAACATATTTACAAAAATGTCCATAGGGTCAGAGGCCTACCTGGAGTCCTAGCGCTCGATTCTCGTTGAAGACATGGTTGATCTTGTCGAAGTGGAGGTGGAGATCGCGCGTTCGTGCTTCGTGCTCTGTGTGCTCTTTTGAGTGAAATATGACGAGGTCTTCCTATTTATAGGGATTGACCACAATGGTTAAAGTAACCACAGTCACCTTAACCAGGGTTGGTAAGCTTGAGGTTAGTTAGTTAGTAACCACAGTCACATTAACCAAAGTAACTTATGATTGCATTAATCATTATAAAGTCAAACTAACATATTGATGTATCTTTTATAGTCATAATAACTTACAATGACTTTGAAGGTCATGAAGGACACAATGATAGAGGTTCATGAATGAACAAATGATTGACTACTGGAAACAACATTTTTATGACTCCTAATTGCTGTGTATTAAAGATGTGGGCATGAATGAACCAAAGATTGATAAGTCTAATATTTAAAATGGTGGGCATTAATGAACCAATGACTGAGAAGTTCTATATCAAATATGGGTGCCATTAATTAGCCAATGATTTTAACTTTAATCCAACATATTTATGGCTTGGTAACAATGTAATTATATTATATTTGATTTAACTTCATATAAACCTAGTTTAAGTAATTATTGATATTTTAAATACAATTACTATATTAAAAATAAATTTTTTTATGTATTGTATTAATATAATATTAAATAATATAGACATTATATTGATGGAGCTTTTGTTTAGAGAGGAGTTCATGTTTAGAGAGGAGTATATGTTTAGGGAGGAGTATATGTTTAGAGAGGAGCTTATTAGTTTTTTGCCTTAGCCTAAGCACATAGCTTAAAGAGCCCTATCTAGACCTTAAGCCATGAGTGAAGATTCACCGTTCTCAATTGAAGAATATTGTTTGTCATCAGACTCACCGTTTTCTACCGAAGAGTATTGTTTGTCGACAGACGCACCATATTCTATTGAAGAATATTGTCTGTCGATAGACTCACCATATTCTATCGAAGAATATTGTCTGAGCTCATCTTCACCTATAGGGAATGTAAATAATGACACATGTGAAGAGTTCTTTATTGAAGAATACGATATTAATAAAGATACGTAGAATGAAGGTAGTGCCAATGAAACATCGAATAACATTGGCGATGGTCATAACAAAGAATTTGATTGTAACAAGGTTACACCAACCTCTATGCGGGAAGACAAATCTAGAAGCCCTATGCATATTAGAAGAATCCCACGAAGAATTTGTCTGGCTAGATTTAACTTGGTGACATCAGATAAACAGATTAGATTTGATGTCAAAACAATATGTTGTGCTCGTGGTTGTATGTCTATGATTGGAAAATCAAAGTTGCGAGAATTAAGGCGATACTATTTTTCGATGACTGGTGATGAGCAAGACACTTACCTCGGGTCACATATGCAACTAGTATCTGACAAATGTATGGGGATCAAAGTATCATTCGAGTATTAGATCTTCCATGCGCAACATATATGTAGAGTTGCATTCAAAATTGTGTTATGTGTTACTAACATGCGGCTACATAGAGTACAACAACGTCTACTTAGCGGGGATCAGATGCTCAATTGTAAAGAGGTTCCAAGTATGAAAGGTGCAATTGGAAGACATGCAATTGGTTGGATGAAAAGTTACTTTCAATTAAATTGTGAAGTAATGCCCACTATAGGTAGGATGCACCTTTCTGATAATTATACACCTCAGGAGGTTTATGATGTCTATCGATCTGATATGGTGGGCTGACGTAATAAGTTTGTCACATATATCCAAATCACAAGAATATGGAGAGCTCGGTTTTCAAATGTTATCATTCCACGTAAAATACGCATGGGGAATTGGTCCATTTGTGGAAATCTTAAAAGTCTGGCTAAAGGTGCAAAGACATCAATGGAAAAGGATATGAGTAAGAAGTTACTACAAGAGCATTGTGAGGCACAATCGTTCGAATGAAAGAAGGCGATGCATCATAGAGAGAAGTGTTTGAAGAGGCCCGAACAATACATGTGCTTAATGATAGATGGCATAGACCAGAAGAAGACATGCTTGCCACATATTCGGAGGCTCCCCACAGATGTCAATGATGAGTGCCTTGTTCAAATGCACTTGGTGGGATGCCTTGAAGATTACTCAGTATCTTCACCAAATCGGCTCCCGAATGTCAAAATGGGATAAATCCCTCTATGTAAGAACTGATTCCGAAAGCCCGATTGTTAGCCAGCCGGCAAGGAATGGAGGACAGTCCAGAATGTGAAAGGGCAGGAATTATCAGAAGCTGTTATTAGAATATTATGTAATTAAGTATATTTTGAGAAGTGAACAAACGGATCGGAATCAGTATGCTAATCCGGATCCGGACCGGTTCATATCAGTGTGTAGGTTGGCACCGTTTTGTATGCAGAGCCGGTGATCTATAAAAAGGCCGGATTACATTGTACATTTGGACGGATAATTAATAAAGCCCTATTGTCTTATCTCTATGTATTGATTACCGTTCTGTGCTAATTACTTTCTATCTTATGCGTGTATTAAGATTCATGATATGTTGCTTAAGTAGCCGATAAAGGTTTGATCAATCGTTAGTTTAAGTTACCTCGCCGTAACACCCTTTGGTGAAGTGTCTTCTGTAGACACCCTGTGTTAGGCTATTGTCCGGCCCTTAGGAGTAACACTGATTGTCATCATCTTGTATGTGGATGATCTGTTCATAAGAGGAGAGAATCTAGCCGACATCAATAAGGTCAAATCCCCCTTGTCCGCTAGGTTCGAAATGAAAGACATGCAAGAACTCATTACTTCCTTTGTATAGAAGTAATTCGGACACCAGTCAGGATCATGATCTCCCAACAGCAATACATCCTCAACTTGCTATACAAGTTTGGATGATGGAGTGCAAACCTATGTTAAACCCTCTTGATCAAAACCTAAAGCTCAATGCCAACTTTAGGACAGAAGACTAGGAGCCGACTGTCACGAACGGGTGGAATTCTTGTTTATTTGTCTATCCTCTCTCCTGCTTGTTCTCTTGTTTATGTTCTCTCTCCTACTATCTCTTAATATTGAGCCTCGTTTACTCGTCCTTGACAATCTTGTGATCTTGCTTATGCTCTCGCTCTCTCTTAGTACTTAGCCTCATTCCACCCGTTCGTGATAGTTTGTTCACTTTGATTGTAATCAAAGTGCACCCCAGTATTTATACAAAAATGTGGAGGTATGCATGAAAGCTAGAAGACTTCTAAAGAGTGCATGAAGATCCATTCTCTAGAAGGTTCTTGAAAGTTCTAGATATCAATCTATAATGAAATAAATTGAGTCTTACACAATACAATAATGCATAGATGGATGTAGCTCAATTGGTAAGGTTGCCCAATAAGACGAGAAGGTCATGGGTTCAACCCCCACCATTCCATGTGACATCGACTTAGTATCGTCAACTTGTCGATAGCTTAATCTACCTTACCATCACACGACCCGACCTTAGCTATTCGATCGATGTACTTTGGCCAATTGCTGTTGAAACCTCGGGATATATCATCTAGATTGTTCTAAGAAAGTACTCAGGTACATTAGTGGGATGATAGATTACGGCATCCTGTATAAGTCGGAAATGGTCGTTTCACTCGAAGGGTACAGAGATATAGATTAGGTTGGTAGTGCTTGATGCATTCTTTATTCTTCACTTTTTGGTTATGATATTTAATTATGTACTTTCTATTTATGATATTTGATTATGTGAGAGAAACCTTCTACCAAAATCATTGGAATCTGAAAAATGTCGTAAACATGTTTTTTGGTTTTGCTTAGATTCTCATAGTAAGCCTTTGATGTCAAACAGAAATCCGATTCATTCCATCTAGATCTGGTGCACTATGTCAAATTTTACTCTATAAATCTAGAATTGGATAAAGTCTTGAAAATTTTTAAAAATTTTCCATTAAAAAAATACTCTTGCATTTTCCACAGAGACATAATGCATTGCATTGAATTCTAGCTATATTTTTTGAATTTGTTTTGTATTTGTTTTGAATATTTTTTTTTTTCCAATAAATAAATAAATAAATATTGAAAAAATGGATGTTCAACAAAAATCCAATGTGCTGCATTTGATTTCGTTTGAAAGTCCACGTTTTCTTATTTGTTTCCAAATTTTCTTATTTTCCAAAGTTTTTTTGTATTTTTTTGAATTTCTTTATTTTTTCCATTAATAAATAAATAAACATTAAAAAAATGGATTTTCAACAAAAATCCAATGTAGTGCATCAGATTTCAGTTGAAAATCCACTTTTTCTTATTTGTTTTCAAATTTTCTTATTTTTTTACATTTTTTACATACAAAAATGTTAAAAATAAAAGAATCGTGATTTTGGCCATTTAAAATGATGTATTTTCAACGGTGCATCGGATTCCCATTGAAAGTCAAAGATTTTATTTTTATTTTTTCATTTATCATGGATTTTCACCTGAAATCCAGTGTAGTGGATAAGATTTTCATTGAAAATGCAATATTTTTTTATTATTTCATTGTTTTATGGAAAAACTAAAAGAAATTCGGATTTTTAATTGAAATCTGATGCAGTGCATCCGATTTCATTTGGAAATAAACGTTTTTAAATATTTTTATTTATTTCTCGAAAAAATGAAAAAAAATTAAAAAGAAAAAGGATTTTCAACCAAAATCTGATCCATTGCATTGATGTCTAGTTGTATAGACTACAATTTGATGTAGTGCATCGTATTTCCGTTGAAAAGCCATTTATTATTTATTTTTTTATGGAAAAAAGTATAAGTAAATAATTAACATTGAAAAAAAAAAAAAAAAAAAGGATTTTTGACTTTAATCCAACACATTGCATTGTATTCTAGCTGTATAGACTAAAATATAACGTAGTGCATCGTATTTTAGCTGAAAAAATCCATTTTTTATTTTTTTATGGAAAAAATTTTAAAAACTACAAAATGAAAAAAAATCTTGAATTTTCGACTGAAATCTAGTGCACTGCGTTAGATTCCAGTTGAAAATCCAAGATTTTTTATTTTTTCTAATTTTTATTGGGTTCTAGATTTGTTTTCCGACACAAGTATATAATATAAAACTTACATCAATTTAGATTAACGTTATAGTCTTTTCTTCAGTTTGATGTTACATGTGCAATTTCATTCTACTATCATGTACTACTACAACATGTGCCTTAAAGATGTTCAGGAACTCTGTTGCATTCATTACACAAGGACCCTAAGCAGGTTTATTTCATCAAAATGAGGATCCAAGGTATCTGGGATTGTCCTGTTCCAGACCAAGAAGTTGGGGCAAAGCAAATCAAATAAACTTAGATGTTCTAGATGACTTCTAGAGAACCTATGGAACGTATAAATGAAGAAGCATGGGACCTTGTTGAATTAGAAGACGTGTCAGAGTCTGAACATATGAACCGGAGAGCTATGCAGAAGCGGCAAAGGACGCGAATTGGCGTGCCGCAATGGTGGAAGAGATGCACGCATTGGTAGAGAATGAAACTTGGGACTTGGTTGATGCACCGAAGGGTGTGAAGCCAATCGGATGCAGGTGGGTGTACAAGGTCAAGTACAACACAGACAACTCGGTCAACCGATACAAGGCCTGGTTAGTAGCGAAAGGCTACGCGTAGCAACACGGCATCGACTACAACGAGACCTTCGCGCATGTCGCGAAGATGACTACCGTGCATGTTCTACTAGCCGTAGCTGCGGCTAAGGGGTGGTACTTACATCAGATGGATGTAAAGAATGCGTTCCTGCAAGGTGAGCTTGAGGAACAGGTGTATATGGTACAACCCCCTAGATTTCACTCCGGAACGAACACTTCGGCGGTGTCCAAATTGAAGAAGTCCCTTTATAAACTAAAGCAAGCCCTGCGTACCTTGAACGCGAAGATCACGCAACGATTGCATCGGATGGGCTTTGTGACGTCAAAATCGGACTCCTCGCTCTTCATCCGGAAAGGTCGACTCGGGCCGGTTAGAAATTTACTTTATGTTAATGACTTGGTCATCACCGGCGCCGACCTAGGTGAGATAGACTGCGTGAAGCTCCAGCTCGCGGCATCATTCGACATGAAGGATTTGGGGGACCTTCATTACTTCCTCGGGATCGAAGTGATCTGTACCCCCGAAGGCATATTGATCAGCCAACGTCATTACGTGTTCAATATGCTCTTCAAGTTCGGGATGGCCGACTGTAAGTCCGTCTCGACTCCTCTGGATAGAACCGTCAAGCTTCTCCCTAATTCCGAAAAGGTTTGCGACCCGACGAGGTTCCGAAAAATAGTCGGAAGCCTTATATACTTGACCATCACCCGACCAGATCTCAGCTACCCGGTCCGGGTGATAAGTCAGGTCATGCCGCGACCGACCGAGGAGCACCGTCAATGCGCACAACGTGTACTCCGGTATGTCAATGGTTACTATATCTATGTTTTGGCATGGGAAAAAGAAGTTGTGGTCTCGATTCAATCATTTATTTCGATTGGGAATTGTAGATTTGGATGATGTGGTTGATAATGAATCTCAAAGGTTGTCGGAATTTGAAGATGCCAAGCGATGGTTATGAATTCCCCCAAATTACAAGATATACCATTGTTGCAAGGATCTTTGCCGTTGAAAATGAATGTTGCACCTTGTGTGGATTGGATCTTACAAGATGGTACATGCTTGTTATAGGTCACTACAAATATATTGTATCATCATGCAATGGCATAATTATCTTGGCTATCTCCTAAAGCAACAAAGTTGTGGAATGTATGTAAGCCGGATGCAAGGTGGTGGAAAATATTACAACGTGGTTGGCATTCCTATTTACCATTTCGTGCAAAGTTATTCATAGGGAGAGTCATGATTGGTGGGCTCCCATTAGGTTCGGGCTTCAAGAGAGGAGGACTAGGGTTTGGCACTTGTTTCTTTTGTACGGTTGCATTGGAGGATAGTACGCATAGGTTCATTAAATGTCCTTTATCATGTACCATTTGGAAGTACTTATCAGACATTTGGCAAGTTTTAACTCATTGTTTGAGACCTCAACAATGGGTTTTTTCTCAATATATTCAAAATGGTTCAAATGATGAGTTGGAGATATTGTTCTAATATTTACGTTATTGGGGACTACAACACAATTGGAATATGTGTAATGCTTTCATGTTTGATAATAGACATGGGGTGAAAGCCTATATAAAGAAGCTAAAAGGTATATTAGAGCATGTGGGGATCATTTCCTCAAATGCATATTTAGGTTGTTTAATGGGATTACAGGACATCCCTCTCCCTACATAGGCATATGATAAGTAGAGGAGACTAAGAAGTATTGTAACTAACTGGATTTTACATACAATTAATATAATTGTGTGTTTTGACGAGAGAGAGAGAGAGAGAAAGGAGCTATATTACCAATGAACAATAATTACAACCAAAGAAAAAAAAACCTCAACAACAACTAGGTTACAAAAGAGTTGGTTTAAATATCAACTAAGTTAGGGCAACTACCCTTTCTACTATTTACAAAACTAGCTTGAACCTAGTGTGTCCATTGCCAGTGTGAAAGCCATTACATTAGGGAAGTTGGGTTTGACTCTCAACACGCCTCTTCAAACACAACTTCCGCTCACCAGAAAGTTGTCTTGCTGTTTGCTCGTTTTGGCTATCTCAATTCCTCAACTTGTGTCTGGATGGTTGGTCAAGTCGACTTCGACTCGATGACTAATAAATGCTCGTTCGATTGCTACTTTGTACTCGTTGGCTTTGTCGATTATGTTGTACTCCCCCCTCAAGCTCAACAATACTAACACTAGGTCATTTGAAACAGGTAATATGTCACATTCTCTTTATCAAATCTTATTGAGATGTTGAAAAATGCCTTATTTAAGCATAATTTCAAAAAGTCATGACGCATGCGTATGTGGTTTATGAAAACATAGCGAAAAATAGAACTAACTAATATCACGTCAGGGGCTACTATATCGGACCGATACTGCTGCGCAGTTGGTCGGTTACACCGATCTTGATTGGGCCAGAAATGCCGGAGATCTCCGATCCACGTCCGGTTTCGCGTTCTCTCTTGGGAATGCCGCGATCGCGTGGAGTAGCAAGAAGCAGCCAACAGTTGCGATGTCGAGCACCGATGCCGAGTATAGAGGAGCGGCTGTCGCGACATGCAAAGCCATATGGTTGAAGTGACTACTTAAGGATTTGCAAGTGGAGGTATCCGATCCAACGAGAATCTAGTACGACAACCTCAACAACATCTAGCTAGCAAAGAACCCTGTCTTATATGCCCAGACTAAGCACATTGAGGTGCACTACCATTTCGTGCATGAGCGTGTCCTCTCCGATGAAGTCGAACTTCAGTATGTTCTAACGGATCGGCAGACTGTTGACATCTTCACCAAGCCTCTTGGTGTGGACAAGTTGCGACAATTCTCGAATGCGCTTGGGTTGCGTCACCGCGACGTGCTGAACTTGAGGGGGAGATACGTCCCTAATGACCACGGAAGAGGGAGAGAAGTTCCGGAAGACGAAGACTGCAATTCCGAGTTGGATGACGAATGTATTTTGGATCGGCTGAAGAAGCCGAGGGCGGACCCGCGGAAGATTCCGAAACAAACATAAGGGGAGCAGTTGAAAGGAAGAGCCGAAGCCAACCAATGGTGAGAAGATCGAAGACGAGTGGGAGACAACCAACTCAGACGAAAGCGAAAACCAATCGGAGGAAGTCGAGTCGGTTCGGATGTTTGATTCGGATACGCTGAGTCAACCGAGGGCCAAGCGGAAGAGAATGTAGTAGAAGAGGAAGCTAAGAAGGGCCGTGTAAGCAGACAAGCTGACCGGAAGGGTCGAGGCGTGCGGCATCAAATAGGTCGAGGAGCGCGAGCAAGGCGTGAAACCAGAAGGAACCGAAGCGTAGATCCGGAAGAGCGGATGGAACCTCAAGTTGAGCTTGAGGGGGAGTGTTGAGATACAAGCTCAACATTGGCCGGACCGGCTGTGCAAGTCGAGAACCGGATCGATTGGGATCGATTGGTAAGGCCGGACTGGTGTGTAAACTGGGTGTGCAGACCGGTACGCAACGATAAGCCGTAGCGGTGCATAAACCACAAGGCCGTTGGAAAGATATTCCGTGTAGGAATATATTTTGGGAGTTAGTGTAGGGCTCACTTATGAGCATTGAAGTACGTGTCAGTACTTCTGTCAGTCCGTATGGACTTGTATAAAAGTGCTCACTGAGCACATCCTATGTACAGATTGAGTATTATTTTGAATTGAGTTTTTGTGTGTGTTCTCTCTCTTTGTCTCTCTCGCGTACTGTGCATATACAAGCTCTCCATTAAACCTACGTATTTTTTGTGTTCGGTTTCCTATTGCTTCCGCACGCTATTCTTTTTACACCCCATCATTTGTGCTTCGTCCTAGTCCGCATTTGGTGTGTCCACGACAATAGTATTGTTGAGCTTGAGGGGGGAGTACAACATAATTGATGAAGCTAACAAGGAAAAAGTATCATTCGAACGAGCATATACCAGTCATCGCGTCGAAGCCGACCCGACCGACCATCCGGACACAAGTTGAGGAATTGAGATAGCCAAAACACGCGAACAACAAGACGATTTTCTGGTCAACAAAAATTGTGTTTGTAGAGGCATGTTGAGAGTCAAACCCAACTTCCCTAATGTAATGGCTTTCACACTAGCAATGGACACACTAGGTTCAAGCTAGTTTTGTAAATAGTAGAAAGGGTAGTTGCCCTTACGTAGTTAGTATTTAAACCAACTCTTTTAAAACCTAGTTATTGATGGAAGATTTTTTTTCTTTGGTTGTAATTATTGTTCATTGCTCATATAACTCCCTATTTTCTCTCTTTAAGTTCTCTCTCTCTCTCTCTCTCCCCTACAAATGTGCAATTGTATCAGATTGCTTATTGTAAATGGTGTTTCTTTATGGCCTAACACTAATGGTTTTACATGTAGAAAACACTATATGGAAATAGTGTGGTTGACTATGTGCTACTTTCCAAAGATATTTTGGATTATATACATAAATTCTCACTTCGGGAATGGACACCGGAATTCAATCATAGGACTTTATGTATTGATCTCAAATGCATGCATAGGTTTCATTGTGAGAAGGCCATTGAAGATAGTAAACAACGGCACTTGAGCATGAACCTTAAGCGAGCGCCCATGCATTCCAAGATGGTTGAGGATATGTTACAAATGACAAAGATACAACATGGTACCACACTAGAATGCAAATGGGCAACTTTTAAGAAAGTCATTCTCTCCTGTAGAAACAAATGTTTTTCGACCAACCGCACATCATGGAAATGCAATAAGAAACTTAGGAAAAAATGGTTTGATAAGGAATGTCGTGAAGCTCGAAAGTGCCTTATGGTTTTGGATGTAGTTCAGGATAAAGAGAATTACCAAAAGCATTTGCATGAGTATAAAAGGCTTATTCAAAGAAAGAGAATAATATGGGAAGCTACTCAACAATTTCTCCAAACTCAAGAGAAAGCACATGCATGTGCTAAAATTTGGGGAAATCTAAAGGGGAAACGTGTTGAGAGTTATGGTGACTTAACTCTTCATGACTTGTCAATGCATTATAAGAATTTATATGAGTTATGTCTTGCCGAAAAAATCATGGGTTGTGGTTCTCTTTCACATATGTCTCCGTTCTTTACAATTGAAGATATATGCATAAGACTCAAGAAATTGGCCTCTCGAAAGGTAAGTGATCTTCAATGTATAAAGGCTGAAATGCTCAAATGGACGGGAAAGGAAACACATGTATGGATAAGAGATATGTTTAATGATGCATTGCAACATGGTATGACGTATGATTGGACTACAAATTGGATCAAACCTTTACATAAAGATGGAGATGTAAATAATGTAAACAACTATCGAACCATCATGGTTGGTTCGTTAATGGCAAAACTATTTGGACGTATAATGGAATCAAAGATAAGTGTATGGGTTGAAAAAAATGGTAAGAGAGCTTATGGACAAGTTGGCTTTCGAAAACACCATAGCACCATTGATCATCTTGTCACCCTTTGAGTATTAATGGAGGAAAGTTGCCTTAGAGGTAAAGGCTTATATTGTTGCTTTGTAGACTTCAAGAAACTTTTGATATGGTACCTTGTGAGCATCTTTGGAGGCAAATAGGAGAACTTGAGGTGCCAAATGAATATATGCTTGCAATTTCCCGAATATATGAGAAGGTTATATGTTGTGTGCGTATGAGAGATAAACTTTAAGATTTCTTCAATAGCACTATTGGTGTTAAGCAAGGATGCCCACTGTCCGGTTCTGACAACTCCCGGTTGCTCTAGTTTCTCCAAGTATGAGAACCACTCTTCGTGGCTTGATATGTTGTTTGATGCATGGGATTCAACATACCACACTTCCTCCAATTTGGAAGTGGTCTTCTTCATCGAGTTCGCCTTCTTCTTCATCGAAAAGGCTGGCCCTTTTCCGATCTTTTTGGTTCCGGATCCTTCCGATCTTTCGGCGTAGTGCGAGATTTGCATGTTCCCTTGTCCGGTCACGCTGGATTCGGGTTCTTCTAGCACTCGTTCTCCCGGTGGCCTCTCTTGCCACAATACCAGCATTCCGTTTCGACCTTTCCTTGCCGTTTTCCGGCGCCGCCTTGACTCCCCCTATTCGTGGAGGGTCCGGAACTGCTAACGACACTATCTTTGTGCCTTCGGTTTTGCTCTTGTTGGCCGCCGCTATTGCGTGCTAACCGAGTCGTGGCCGCCTCTATGCGCGCACACGTCCCGACCAAGCCGTGGACGTTGACCAAGCTGTGGATGTCTCCGTGCGCGTACACGTCCCAACCGAGCCGTGGACGCCTCCGTGCGCACACGTCGCGACTGAGGCGTGGACACATCCGCGCACGCACACGTCTCGACCGAACCATGTACGCCTCCGTGCGCGCACATGTCGCGACCGAGTCGTGGATGCCTCTTTGCGCACACACGTCGCGACCGAGCAATGGACGTCTCCGTGCGCGCACACGTCACGACCAAGCCGTGCGCCGTGGCCAATCAAGCCGCGACCAAAAATCAGCTTTGAGGAAGCCATTTAAGTAAAAAATCACACGACATTCACCCCCATCAATCCTGCACATCCACCAGTATGTGCCAATTGCGGTGAGGTTCCTCTTTTGATTACTCTTTTTCAACCTCAATGGTGGAGGCTATATCGTCTAGAGCTTCGATTTGAAGATTTGGGGCCTCTCTTCTCTTAAAAATCTTGATTCTCTTTCCTGCAATTGGCAAAGCAAGTGGTGTACCATCCAATTCTACTAAACGATATGTTGCATTATCTTCCACCTTCTTCACTACATATGGTCCAAACCATCATTGTGAAAATTTTCGAGCCATACTATGTTGTTTGTCTAGGCTATTGTCGTAGACCAGCACCCAATCTCCTTCAACGATTTTCCTCGGATGAAATCGATGTCGTTTGTCGAAATCTTTCTTGTTCCTCAACCTTGCATTCTTTAACCGCGCTTTAGCCACTTCTATATCTTCCAGCTTGAAGATCTTCTATACTTATCTCATCTTGCCATGGCAATGCAAACCATGAAACAATACTTTGTTCCATAGGCATTATCGGTTTCTGTCCGAATATGAGCTCTGCCAGCATGTATCTCGTCATCGTGCTATGAGTAGTCGTGTCAGCCCATAGTGCAAATGGCAATAGACGTGGCCATTCTCCTATTTTCCCATGGCAAGCTTTCACTAGAGCCTTCACAATCGGTCCATGTCCACGTTCCACTTTCCCATTTGCTTCCAGATTATACGTCGTCGTAAGAGACAATTTGATTCCCATCCTAGAGAAGAACTATCTAGCTTCCTTGGTGTCTAACTCGCCTCTATCAGCCACTATCTTGCCGATGCATCCATATCTGCAAATAACATCATCAAGAAGGAATCTACATACTGATGATGTCTCCTTAGTTCTCAATGCTCGCCCTTCCACTTGATTGGTAAGATCCTCTCTCGTGAGCACAAGATACTTCATCTGACATCGCCCCATTGGCATCATTACGATGTCCACCATCCACTTGTAATGCATAGCCAACGGGTAAGTCGGATGAAGTTCATCTCGATGGCGAACAATCGAAATCATTTGACATTCCACATAAGCTGCTACATCTTTGTAGATGCCTTGCCACCAATATTCCTCCTTAAGCTTCGCGAACGTAGCCCATATTCCTCGATGGCCTGCAAAAACACTATCATGAAATTCAGACATTAGTTTTTGTCGGTCTTCCAGCTTGCAGACAACTCTCATCGGAGTCCCATTCTTCTTTTTTGCATGCCTCCAAAGAGATCCATCCCTAAGTAAATACTTGTATGCCTTCTTCGGAATTCGGTGGAAGTCTTCTGTCATCCATGATTCATCTTTTTTAAGAGAACTCAAGTATTTCCCGATTTCCACGAATTCGCCTTCGTAGTCCTCTTCTATGAAAGTAGTCAGCACCCGAGCGTAGGAACTTGTAAAGAAATCCAAGCCAACATCCTCTTCATCAAAATGTCTATCTTCTTCTCCGTCGTATCTTGCTCATGATAGCATGTCTGCAATGACATTACGCTTGCCAGCTAGTTAATTTGATACTAGTTAATTTGATTGAGAGAGGAATGTGTTTTTTTTTTTGTAGGAATCTATCTAGACTGTGTGCCAATGTGTTGTTTGGACGTCCTTCTTTCTTTAGAACCACACCAACGTTAGCTATTTTCATATATTCCTATTCATGAAAAACAAGCCAGATAAGCTAAACATGATGATGATTAAATAATGTTCTACGCTAAATTTTAAGAGAGGGATGGGGGTAGAGATTCATAATTAAGAAGCCATGTCTGTAGTAGATCCGTTTATGAATTAGACACACGTTTAGAATTTTGCACCTTTTGTGCATGTGTCCCTACATTAGGTCTAATGGAAAGTACAAAATTCCACAAGGTCCTTTGGAAAAACATCCTTAAAAAAAATTGTAGTGGCATCACAATTGTTTGACATGTGGATTGTTTGGCGGGCATGTGGATTGGTCTAATCTGACCAATCACAATTGTTTGGCCATGTATAAAACCTTTCTGAAACTTGTTTTGCGTTTATTATGAAGGCAGGCTGAATCAGATGAGAATTAAGAGGAGTGTCATGATTTTGTAGGGAATGTGGCAACAATTATTACACAAAGATGGGTGGCAATAATTAAAGATAAAGATGTGGGTTATGTAAGAATGATTGATGAAAACTGCCTTATGCATGTAAAACGTGATACAATTTACAATCATCATATGATAATCTCTAGTGAAGGGGGCACATCACACACTGAAATTAGTTTTTTTTTATTTATTAAAAAGATACACCTTAGTAAATTACTTGAGAAATGTACATATAGAAAACAGAGGGAGACATTTCATCTCACCTCTATTGTAATACAAAACGTAATACCAACATCTGATGATACAGATGATATCACACTGAAATTAGTTAAGAACCTACAGACACCATAACCATTGTTTTGACATTAAAATTTCAATCAGAGGTTACACATGCAGATATATGTATAGATAGAGACATGGATTAGTATTCCTTTGTTGGCCATTTCGCCCACCTTCTTGTTATATGCCAAGATCAACCAGAACTATGGATTTTGGTTTAAAAGGCATTATTCAAATGTCATGTCGAATTTCGTGGCTTCGAACCATTTTTATCGACCAAGACCAACCAGAACTATGGCTTGGTTTTAAAAGGGGCATTATTCGAAACATGGAGATTTGATTTATAAGTTCCATGGCTTCAATAAATTCGATCGCTTCACACCTGATTTCGCACGCAAATCACGAGCTTTTACAGGTGCTACGAGATTATAGAATGTACAAAAAATCCCAATGAATCAATTGTTAAAGACATCTTAAAAATGTTGAAGTGGAGATTAAACATTTTGATCGGCACCTCCACCACCACCACCACCACCACCACCACCACCACCACCACCACCACCATCACCTCCACCTCCACCACCACCACCACGACACAGGCCACAAATCAAATTAAGGAGATAATTTTGCACTATGACAAACAGAACAATAAGAAAACAGAAGAGGTATGTATTCATCTTCTGGATATAAAATTTGCACCAATTCAGATGCCTCCCCTCAAAAATCATGTATGCAAATTATACATATATATACAGTGCTCAATCGATTTGATTAATATAATCCTTAATCAACGAGTTTGACCCTGAAATTAAGATCCTCCCATTTCCCCCCCATCTTGTGTTTGACTTTGATTTTCTGTGGTAGTTGCTCCTTCACATCTTTGAATTTTAAATGTAATGAACAAAGTCAGATCTCGATTTCCCAAAACCTCATCAAATCCAGCCAGTGTCAGTGTTTGTTTTTGTTTTTGTGGGCTCTGGTTGTTGATGACATTGTTTGACTTCTCGATTGTTTGCCCTTCCATTTCTATCTTTCTGTTATTAACCTGCAGATCAGAGGAAATGAGGGATGTGATTTTGCTCTAGGAATCTGGAAGAAAAGTCATAAACGCTAAGCATGATGGTGATGTTGAGGCAAAAATCAAAGGGTGTGGGATGATGATGATTCATAACTAAAACGCAACTTTAGAAGATTAAAGGACTTGAGCACCACATATTTTACAGGGTGCACATCTAAACATGTGTATAATTTAATTACAATATTACCTGTGTCTTCGATCTCATTCAAAGTTATAATCCAAGTCCCTAGCCATATATATCTCTAAAACCTGTGGTCATCATCTCTCTCTCTCTCTCTCTCTCTCTCTCTGCAGCCTCAGAGTTATTCAGTCAATATGAGTCACACTTAAAGCCACATACTTATAAAATTTAAGCCAAAATTGGGCCCATTGCTAAATATGACTACATTTAGCAAGAAATATGTCTTAGATAAGTTAATCGAGAAGAATTTTTAAAATCTGGAAGCCGAAGATAGAATTGGTATTGGATATTGAAGGGTTTCTCGAGGTTGTGGATGGCACCTGGGAAGAACCAATTATAAACAAAATGGTTGAACAATGGAAATCATGGAAGGCTCAAGTAGCAATGGGCCCGGTTCGGTTTTTTGGCCTTGAAACCAAACCAAACCAAACCACTTTTTAAGGAAAAAAACCAAACCAAACCATTTCTACATTTTGAAGCCATTTAAACCAAACCGTTTTGAGCTGAACCGTTTAAACCGAACCATTTAAGAAGTATGAGAAACCAAACCATTTAAGCCAAACCGTTTAGGACCAATTTAGAACCAAACCAAACCGTTTGTACAAAAATCAGAACCAAACCAAACCAATTATGAAAAAACCAAAACCAAACCAATCCAAACCAGAGCAAGAAAAACAGAAATTTAGACATTTTAAATGTTTTTTGAAGAAGAATACCATAATAAACAGAAATTTTCTGACATTAAAGTTTTGTGGAGAATATATAGATAATACACAAAAAACTAAAATCCCAGAGCTTATGACCATCAATCGATCATATACAGTTCACGTCAGCATTTAAGTTTGTATCCACCATTTACAACAAAGCCAAAAATATAAGATAAATGTGAAAAACTTCTACATAAACCAATGTTCCTCTTTTAGTTTCCAATGTTTACTTTCAGCTTGAATTACCGATTCCTGGAAGTATAAAATATGTAAAAGAAGTAATTAGTAATAAAATAATAAAATAAAAACAAATTCGTAAAAGTATGCACTAAGAAATTACAATGTCTTCGAGGATCTCCAATTGCAACTTGCATTTCATGGACTTGTGAAAAAGTATCATGATTCCTGTTCCATGCACATATAAAAAACATCAAATAAGTGAAAAACTAGTAATAAAAAATAAACTTAAAGAATGAATTAAAAGGTATGCACACCTTATCTCCCATGATTATCACGTAACATGTAATCTATTACCTCGTCTTCACGAGCAAGATCATCTAGATTAAATTTAAGTTCTTCATAAGCCATGTGAAAGTTATCTGTTATTTGAATATTCGATTCTCGCAAAACTTGCAGCCAAGATCGAATACACATTTCAGCCTTGAATGTGCATGAATGTAGTTTGATCCTATCATCAAAGGTCATTTTTGTTGCTGAATTTGCCTCTTCCGTAGGTACTGATGATGCTGGTATAGCAAGGTAATCACATGTCATCCTATACAATTTTGGCATTGCAGATTTATTATCATGCCACCATTGTAAAGGATCCTTGTCTGTGCTAGCTAAAGGAAGTCTTATAAACTGCTCAATTTCAGATCGTGAATCAGAAATAAGACTTTTATTCTGTACACCCATTAACCTCCAAATTTTAGAGTTATTATCAATAGGTTGTATTGTGGTTGAAGGTGGCTCAACACCACTCGAGAATGAGTGGTAATGGGACTCAATCATGCCTTCAACCAACTTAAGATCTAACTCTTTTTCGATATGGTCATTTGAAATAGGCAATCTAAAAAGGAATGAAAAATATTATTAAACTCAAATAACATATTAGAAAGCATGAAGACAATTGTAAATCTTAAAGGAAAGTATTACCTAGGATCAAGAAACATTGCAATGCGCGATGGAATAGACTTTAACGATTCTTGATACTTAATTAAATATTGTAAGCAGTTCTCAGACGCATTTTGAAGCACCGCTTGTGTGAATCTAGATGATCCCGGAGGTGAAGAATCTAAAAACTGATTACAATGATTAAGTAAACAATTATACGCTAGTGATGCTAGTGATAATGTAGGATATCTTGATCCTCCTAGAAAGGTAGAAACCTCTGCAGGTGTTTCTAACCATTCCTCCATAGCATGTATGTGACTCCAATCTTCTACAGTCAAGGCATAACCATTGAAATCACTTGAAATTGTTAGATCTGAAATTGTAAAGTTCAATATATCTCTATCCTTGATAGCTTGCCTAAACATCTCTAAAGTAGAATTCCATCTTGTAACAACATCAAGCCTTGGAGGTTCCTTTTCACGATGTTCAACCATCTTAGCATACTTCCTAAACACTTCCCTTCGAACCTTGCTAGATCTAATAATTTGGAGCATTGTTCTCAACTTTTCTATTGAGGGTGAGATAATCTCTAATGCTGACTTGATGCCCAATTGAAAAGTGTGCACCATACACCTTAACATGTGTGAGGGAGCTAAAATTTCCTTACCATGCTCATTTTGTAACAACATGCTCAATTCCTTTGCAGCCATTTGTGCATCACTAGCTCCATCAAAAATTGTAGCTAATAATCGACTTGAAATATTAAAAGATCCAAGTCGACAAAAGAGGGCATGTGCACAACGTTTCCCTGATCCAGCACCTGGAAATACATGCACAAAATCCAATAGCATGGACCTTGATCTTGTTGTCTCGTGACATGCCCAATGAAGTGTCACTGAGTAGAAGCCCTTTAGACTACTATTTGACCAACCATCAAAAGTAATAGAAAATCTTGATTGACTTTTTGATAATAAATCTATCACTTGATGGCGCAACACCACATACATTTCTAAGATGGAACGTTTAATTATGCGCCTTGTCTTCATCTGATATCTAGGTACAAGGTCGTGTACGAACTCTTTAAATGCATCTGATTCCACATGTGCATGGGGCAAAGTTCCCTTGACAATATACCTCGTGACGAAACAATCAATTTTCTTCTCTAAAAAACAAGATACTTTAGTAGACTCTATAGAAGATTGAATAATCTTCGAAATACCTGAATTTTGATTTGGCTCGTCTGATAGATGATGTTTTTCCGTTAAATGCTTAGCTATAGTACCTGTGGATGTTTTTCAAGACCAACAAACATGACAATGATGGCATCGTCGTCGAGGTGCGCCATTATCCATATAAGATATGATGTGAGCATCTGTCCATGATGAACGTTGCCTTTTTCTTAACATGCTTGTTTGCCCATGGCTAACATTAATTGACGATGAGCCCATCGCTGCATGAGTTTGAGAAGATGATTCCATTTAATGTTGTCCCTATAAAACATAAAAAAAGAAAGCATAGTTATGTATATAATACATATATTTTGTCCATAAGATAGTAACTACCATGACTATGACTCATATATGCATGGTTGCATCCTCTTATTAATTAAAATGGTCATATTGCATACACACATGTACCACATAATCTTTATCACACCCTATAAGCCATGTGCATGCATGTTCATATCAAATTGGGAAGTGATGAATTTGTTTAGTGCTGAAAATTAGCAACATAACATAATAGGAATACATGGTTCAAATAATCAAAATAGACGATCTCCTTTGAGGCCTTAGAGCAAGGAAGAAAAGTATATGCTCATGTTATATACTTTGGTTTCAACATAGATGTGTACATGGGCAGTAATCTGTTAGATTTTCCGATGCACCAGCTATGTTAAGGTATAATATATTTGGTCTTTTTGACCTTATTTATAAAAGTTTCTTGATGATATACTAAAAAGAAGGAAAGAAGTATATATTAACATCCCTAAAAGACCATAATGGCCATTGAGATCTAACAAAGATTACTTCTCTTTGTTTTTCAGAAATTTGCTCCCATTTCAAAACATTTCTTGTCATTTACAGGTAGAAGAGCTAGGACGATTTGTTTTTAATCTTTCTCTGGTTGTTCCTGAAGGAATGGTTATTTTTTTGCCATCATTTGAGTACGAACAACAGTTTCACTCGGCATGGAAAGTCTCGGGAATCCTTGATAAGATACAAAGGAAGAAAGTTCTATTTCGAGAGCCCAGAGATGCTACATCTCTTGATACAACACTACGTAAGTACAAAGAAGTTGTAACAGATACTCAGAATCTGGATTCAGGAAGGACAGGAGCTATCATTCTATGTGTCGTAGGAGGAAAATGTCTGAAGGTATCAACTTTAGTGATGGTATGGGTAGATGTGTGGTCATGGTTGGATTGCCATACCCAAGCCTTTCAGATCCAGAACTTGTAGAACGCATGAAGTATGTTGATATGATTCTGTCAGTGCCAACAGAGAGGATGTCTAAGGGTTGTGAGTTGGAAAACACACCATTGAGGAGCTATAATGGCAGAACTTATTATGAGAACCTATGCATGAAGGTAGTAAACCAGTCTATAGGTAATGCTCAAACACTTTTTGACTGCTCTTTTATGTTATGTTTGCATATGTTTCCAAAGCCACTCAGTGTATTAATGTCTTCTTAGGTAGAGCAATCAGGCACATAAAGGATTATGCATCTATTATTCTTGTGGATACTAGATATACATAATCATCTTCTATAATATCAGGGCCAACATCAAAGCTACCCGCTTGGATTAAAGAGCAGCTGATCATAGCGACAGGGAGCTTTGGAGAGGCACATAAACGAATCCATCAATTCTTCAGGAAAAAACAAGACGATAACTAGGTATGCATGATTGTTTTGATGTCAATTATAAGTACTTTTTAAGTTTTCTTGGCTGCTCTAATAAGCTATTTCTCAAATTTCTAGTAGGAGATGGCAAGATCACTCCAACATGGTAGACTTATCCGAAGGACAAGTTGAGGCGCATCTTTTTCTAGTGTACATTTTTAAAGTGGTACACTATTATCATCAAGAGTTTGAGATATAGGCTTTTACTTCATCATGTTCAGAATACAAATATGGGTCGCTAATAGCATAGAATAAGAAGCTCAAAAAATTGTTCGTCAGGATTGAATCAATGTGTTTCATTATGTAACCTTACTGGGAATGAAGCTGGGAATACTTGATCAATACATACCTGTGTAACGAGATTGTAGATTGTGTCGCTGTAGTAGGAACTTTGAAGAGGACTAGGGAGTTAGGAGTTAGGAGTTAGGATGAGGACTGAGGTAGCGCAACAGAGAGTATAAGAGAGTATACAGTATGTGAATCGTGCAGAAAAGAGAGTCAGGACTCAGGAGGCAGAAAAGAGAGTCAGGACTCAGGAGGCAGAATATAGGATTATTATTTTTAAATCTAAAAAGTTAAAACATAAAAATCAAACCGTTAAACCGAAACCGATAAACTGATAAGCCTTTAAACCGCTAAACCGCTAAACCGATAGCACCAAAACCCGAACCGAACCGAAACCGAACCGACTATTATACTATGAAACCAAACCAAACTAGTTTTTAAACTTTAAACCGATAAACCATTAAGCCACGACTTAGCGGTTCGGTTCGGTTCGAGCTGAAACCGGGCCCATTGCTAGGCTCAAGATTAAATTACACAGGCCACAAGCAGGATTTTGTACGACCAAGATGCGTAGCAGGATCTATCGAGCTTCTTTGTCGGACGCAAGCTTGCCATACTTCTGTCCATTTCCTTCTTCTTTCTTTTGTTCTTTAGTAGTGATTAGGGTTTTCATCTATCTAGCGCTTTCTGTCGAAAGTAGAGGATATTCTAACCCTCGCGCTATGATGCCATGGGAAGAATTATGTGTGGAGGCTTAGACAAACCGGCTCAGCCGGATGCTAACAAAAAACAGAAATGAAGGTTTAATGAAAAGCATGAATACATAGTACGTGGGAGGGATAGAGAGAGCAGAACAGGAAAAACTCAATTCAAAATAACAACACTATGTACATATAATGTGCTTACTGAGCACTTTTATACAATTCCCTAAAAGGTATGATAGAAGTACTGACATGTACTTCAATGCTCATATGAGCGACTGACACTGACTCTCAAAAATATGCCTACATACTAGGCTAGATTCGTAGGCCTCTAACAGCCTACCGGTTCATACTGATCCGGATTACGATCTGGTTACTTATCCAGATCCTAGTTCCGGATCCGGTTGAGCTTGTTCGCTCAACATATATTCAATAAGTGACATAAGTGGACTTCAATACATCGTGGAGTGTGAAAGTGAGGGAATTAAATGTACTTATCCCATCACGCATTCGGAAATTAGGGCAAGATATCTCCTCGGAAAGGGAGGAACATTTGTCCCACATTGTAACGTACCTCCCTTCTTGAGCTATAAATGGAGGGAGGGGTCCCTTGTAAAAGGGTTCCCATTTTGTTTACTTTTGGGTTCCCCGTTTTTGTTTAGTTCCCCATTTTTGGTATTTTTTGCTCTCTTTGAGTTTAGGGATTCCATTTTGTTTTGTGTCGAGTACATTTTTGGTGTTTACGATGGAGTCCCACTCGAGCTCATAGACTCTGAGGGTTTCGGTTCGTAGTGTTGTCTACTATGCAAAACCCCAATCGGAACGGCACGCAACGTGCTCCCCGATTGGCGGCTAGGTGGCTCATAGTTGTTGTGCTTCGGTGCGTCAACCTGATCCTCAATGCAAGGCTTCCATTCGCGTAGGCGAGCCCGAGTGTACCCCGACTGGGGCTTGCCTATAGACAACTATTATATCTGTTCAGCATCGGACCGGCTTGGAGACTCACCACAACTATTGTAATGTTGGCAAAACTGAAAAGAGTTTGTACAAGGTACATGATGGTACCACTGAGTTACATACTTTAGATGCATTATTTAATATGTGTGTTGTAGGAAGAGGAAGATTTTCTTTTTATCTTCGAAGCTACTTGTGACGAAGCCATGGAGGTTGTTATTACCGTGAACAACCTCATCCCAGAAGATATTAAGATAGGCTTAATGCAAAACAAACTTCCTGAATCATGGGGATCATTCACGGCAAGAGAAAATGGCAAATCAACCAATGGCTACAGTTGCTTCAATCAATAGATATCAACAATATCAACCATGAGATGCGGGACATAGCTACGACATATTACCATCAATTGTTATTTGCTAAATCCTTCTAAGAGGAAGATCTTAATGAGGGACAACTTGTACTAGAAACAATACAACATAAGGGCACTCATGTAATGGCATCCTAGTTGCTTCAACCATTTACAAACGTTGAAGTTTGGACAACGGCTAAATGCCTGGGTAAATATGTGTGTCCTGGAAAGGATGCCATAGGAGTGCTATTCTATTTGCATTATTGGGACTTGTTGGGGCCTATTATTACTACATCAGTTAATTTAATTGTCACAACAGGGAATATGCCCGATGAATGGACTGAAGGAATCATATACATGATTCCGAAACCAGATGCTCGATGTAATGAAATCTCAAGATGGTGTCCAACAACTTTGCTGAATGACATCTATTAAATAGTAGCAAAGACTATAGCCAATAGAATGTGACCGCTGCTTCACTCGCTTATACATGATACACAATCAGGATTCCTTCAAGACAGATTCAGCATCTTTGACAATATCTTCCTTTTTTGGGAGATGATTGCATTGGCATAATAAAGTTAATGTAGGCATAATAAAGTTCAACAATGGCTCAATATGTCACTAATGTGCGACAAGGGAAACACTAAGTTAAAGACTTATATTAATTTGGTAAGTTTTACAAAAATATGAGGTGTACTTGTATCCATACTAATAAAATGAGTTATAATTTATACTTTGACCCATACGTGCATGTATATAGTTGTGGACAATGTAGGATAGTGCACTTTAGGATAATGTGATTGGAATAACTAACTTATTGAAGTATTCAATACTTGTATTTAAAGTTGATCTAATCTATTCCTCAGTTTGTTCGTATGGGATCAAACCATATGTATATAATTGTGGACAATGTAAGGCAGTGAACTTTAGGATAATGTGGTGGAAATAACAAACCTATTAAGGCTTTCATACCTGTATTTAAAATTGATCTACTCTATTGCTTAGGTGATTCACACAGGATCAAACTCCAAACGATAACACTAGTGGAACTACAAGCGTATAAAAACATGCGGATAACGCTAGTGGAACCATTATCAACACAGTACACAATCTAAGTAGCAATGGAATAGAAACATAATAGTTTTAACAATAGAAAACAAAGATCCATAATAACAACATGGACAGTCATGGAAACAATTGTACGACCATGTTATGTTTACGTTAGCTTGGACCAAAATAAGCCTCAATTTAAACTAATTCATGTTTCTCCATAAATTTGGTAGTCAACTATGCATGCGGTGAAACCAATGTCATAAGTCTACTAACCAAGTATATAAAAATAAAATTGAAACATATAGAAGATTATAAAGGATAAAATCCACCAAGTAAAACCCAAAATTTGTATTAATAATGCGAAATCCAAACAAATCGTCAGTGTCATTTTCTTCATAGAGTCTATTACATAGCAATCAATTCATCAATGTCATTTTCTTCATCATCTTGTGTAGAACTCTCTTCGGCTATACGTGCATTGGCTTCCCCTGTTAGCTGAGCCAACGAAATATCTTCTATAAGCTCATCATCAAGCTTTATTAGCTCCCCCGGTTCGCCAGCTAAAGGAAATATAAGCTCTCGCGAAGTAGGTTGAAACCTTTCTGTATTAGTGAGGTTCTTTGCACCGACCTCCTCATCCTGGTCTGGGCACTGTATTTCTCAAGAGCTTCAATGCACATGCAGACGTCGTTCCTGTGAAGAAAGTAACAAGAAGAATTAGTTGTCAAACAAAAAAGATTCAGTATTGGTTATCTCAAGATCGTTACCCTAGTTCGAGGAATACTTGTGCTAGAAAAGAGATCTAATCTCCAGTCTCCTTCGATAGAAAAAATCTCGATCAAGCGCATCATAAGTCGCTGAGGTTTTTGATATGGGTTGACAAGTCCTCGTTCTGTCATGGTGACATGTCGCAATTTCCGTGTCACTGTTGGATATACAAACAGATTTGAACCTCCCACTTCATTAGAATGCTCCTTGATTCTTTGTTTCTTAATTTCATCGAAGTAGCCAACCGTGACGTATTCAATGGCATTAACGAACCGAAAAGTTGGCCCTCTATTTACATTGGTTTTTATCCTATAAAAAATAATACATCGAGTTAAGAATAGATTGAACAACCTTAAGAAATGCAATATAGTGAATGACACCTATAAATAATCCTTACCATGCAAGGTTCTCGATGCCATGGCAACGAGATCTCAAAGCTTGAGCTACCGAGTACCCTTGGTCCATCCTATGAAAGACAACTATTCGCCACAAGGATGCAGTTGTTAGCTCAGCGAAATGCTTGACCATCTTCTCCAACTGTTTAAACCGAAACGGTTCATCGTCGTATGATGACCCAGCCATTCGAAATCCGTAAGGAATATCCACAATCATTAGCGTATATTCCTTCTTTGGCACTTTTTGGATCAAGTCGACGACATCGCCGCAAAACACATTGTAGTAAAGATCTCTCGTAATATCTTTTTTGTGGTTAAATTTTTTAAAGGAACCATCTTCCTCCATTTCGTACGCCTTGACTAAGCGACGATCCTTTTCTTTTCTGGCTCGCTCGAGATGTGCAAGCAAGGATGTAGGGAAATCGTGTATATCTTTAACTTCTCCTTGTTTCTTGCCACGGCACGGTTTCTAATGGAAGCCATAGTACATCAAGTATTATTATACAACATCTACATATGATGAAAGCGTAATGAAAAACCACCAATACTAACCCAATCCTTGAATGCAATAAAATACTCCAATAACGCCTTATATGAAGACGTTAGAGGATAATCCTTGGTCACTTGTTCCCAAGTTATACATCCAAGTTGTTTTATCATAACTTCTTGGATCTTCATGTACACCTTATGACTGTAAAATTAGAAATCAAGATTAGAACTTTGAATTACAGCATATAGACTTCAATATCAATATTTTAAAGAATTACTTATTGAACTTAGTGACCATTTCTTAAGGCTTAAATGGTTCGCCACAACCCTTGACAAAACAGACACAAGAAGCTGCTCGTCCTTAATACCTTGCATCGCTCTCCATAGAGATAATTTCATGTCGTCAACCGCTTCTTCAATTGTCAAATCAATTTTCTTGGCCGCTTGTGACTTTAACTCTAATTGAGGGTCAACCTTACATTTCTTTTGTCGTTGACCCTTGACCTCCTTATTCTCCCACATTGAGAAGATTTGATCATGTAGGTCCCTTACTTCTCCATCTCTAAAGGCCAATTGAAACCAAGACTCATATTTTCGAAGACCATCGGACTTAACATTATCATCTACCACAATACCGACTTCATGCAGACATTGACATTGTAGACCTGGATGTAGCTTCACACCAAACTTTTGTTTCACATCCAAATACTCGTGGTGGAAGAACCTTATATGCTCAATCGATGACATTATCTGCCTATAGTCATTATCATTATTATGGTCCCATGCCAACAACTTTGCCTCTTCAGTTGTGAGCCCCACGTAAATTTTGCACTCGGCATACTTGAAGAAGAAAGTCGTTGGATGTTCTCTAACAAGTTGCCGATGTGCCTCCGCTGAATGCGATCCACCAATGACAAAGTTATTATATTGATCGTGCTTTCTAATATCAAAATCTTCAATGGTTTCACATTCTTCAGGATCTACCATAACAATAAAAGGCACCATAGTGGCATGAGGATTAATTTATATTTTTTTCTTGAGATTTTGAACATGCATGCAGTGTGGCTCTCTAATCTCAAGTGGTCTTCGTCTTTTTTTTTCATCAAAGGGGGCCGATGGATGTGTGTTATAGGCAAATTAAACACTTGTCCTTTCTTGACCAGTTTACGCTGCATTAACTCTCTCCTTATCTTATTCTGCTCGGATGACAACACACCCGATGCCAGCTCAGCTCCTAGCGTCCCCTTAGTGTCCTCCTCTTCGTTTTCACTTGATGAATCGTAGTCCGACATTTTAGTTGTATTCTTCTTTGGTGGTCTTGATTGTACTTTAGATACCCTTTTTGTGGCCTTCACTAGGGAGGGCACTTTCTCCCTTAGAGTTACATGGCCTTGTATATAAGGCCTCAAGGTAACAATAAGGTTTTGTCAGCTTTCAAGATCTTTTTTGAACGCTTCTAGCCCACAAGATTCCTTTACTAGAAGTTCTTCTGAAAGGAACACTTTACGTACCCCCTTGGAGCACTCTATCATTACAAGTATGTTGGCCGAATCTGCATCTTCGTAGTCAAATTGTAGAATTCAGCCATACATAAATGGGGTTGCCTTTCCAAGCTGCCCCTCCTCCTTCTTCTTTGTTGTATACAATACGACTTTTTTCTTTGAGTCGACGTATTGCATACACCATTCCTTGTCTGTTAGATCATGGTCAGGAAGGTCTTCACCTCGACTAGCTGCTACAAGTTTCTTTCGGCTAACCTCAATGTGTGGTTGAGATTTTGACTCCTTGTTGAAAAGAAGCTTTTTTCCTCTCTTCATGGACTCGGGAGCTACTAGGGTCTGTGTTTCAATTGGAGAACCCTGTATGCAGAGCTTTATCTTCTTCATAGGTCGGTCCGAAAAGTTCTCAAACGACCTATTTAAGAAAGGACATGTGAAAACATAAGTTAGGTGGTCACGTAGATTAAGGTTGTATATTAAAATACAAATAAGTAGATAAAGAAATAAACTAGCAGGCGATTTGTGGTAAACTATAAATATCAATCATGCATTGAGTGTACATGGTAGTCCTATATTCAGAAATCTATTCTAACAAGGGTTATTCAACTTAGCAAATATATATCGTAATAACTATACAAGGTTATATATTGTGTTGAAGGGCAGGTATGCCTTATATTAATTCCATAACCATATTGTAGATAATTTTCATATGATAGACTTGAGATTGGTATCGTGAAGGTAATTTGTGGGTTATTTTCTACTATTTTAAGCTATAGTAGGTCATAAAACCCCTATAATTAAGACCCCTTTTTTTTAAAAAGTAAGGCAATTCGACATAAAAAAGACTGATTTTGATAGACAGTTTGATATCTTCTCTCACAATACTAAATTGTTGCCCCAAAAACACAATATTCCTCCTTTAGGGTCTTCTTTTATACAGGAACTCAATGCGTCGTATTCTGTTCATGTATACAGTTTGATTCTGTACATGAAATCGATGGAGGGTATCGAGTTCGTGTATCAAACACATAATTTACACAGGAACTTGTTACGGTGTATCGAGTTCCTGTATAAAAAAGAGTTACATAACACTGGAACTCGATACGCCGTATCGAGTTCCTATTTAAAAAGCAAAGAAAACAGAGGAACTCGATACGGCGTATCGAGTTCCTATTTAAAAAGCAAAGAAAACAGAGGAACTCGATACGCCGTATCGAGTTCCTGTTTAAAAAGCAAAGAAAAAAGAGGAACTCGATACGGCGTATCGAGTTCCTGTTAAATACCTAAACCTTAAACAAGAACTCGATACATCGTATCGAGTTCCTATATAAAAACCTAAACTTCAAACAGAAACTCGATATGCCGTATCGAGTTGCTGTATAAAGTTTGTATTTTATATAAGAACTCGATATGACGTATCGAGTTCTTGAGTGACGAAACATATTTACAAAAAAGTCCACAAGGTCAAAGGCCTACTTGGAGTCCTGGCGCTCGATTCTCGTTGAAGACATGGTTGATCCTGTCGAAGTGGAGGCGGAGATCGCGCTTTCGTGCTTCGTGCTCTGTTTGCTCTTGTATGCTCTTGTGTGCTCTTGTGAGTGAAATATGACGAGGTCTTCCTATTTATAGGGATTGACCACAGTGGTTAAAGTAACCACAGTCACCTTAACCAGGGTTGGTAAGCTTGCGGTTAGTTAGTTAGTAACCACAGTCACATTAACCAAAGTAACTTATGATTGCATTAATCATTATAAAGTCAAACTAACATATTGATGAATCTTTTATAGTCATAATAACTTCCAATGACTTTGAAGGTCATGAAGGACACAATGATAGAGGTTCATGAATGAACAAATGATTGACTACTGAAAACAACATTTTTATGACTCCTAATTGCTGTGTATTAAAGATGTGGGCATGAATGAACCAAAGATTGATAAGTCTAATATTTAAAATGGTGGGCATTAATGAACCAATGACTGAGAAGTTCTATATCAAATATGGGTGCCATTAATTAGCCAATGATTTTAACTTTAATCCAACATATTTATGGCTTGGTAACAATGTAATTATATTATATTTGATTTAACTTCATATAAACCTAGTTTAAGTAATTATTGATATTTTAAATACAATTACTATATTAAAAATATTTTTTTTTATGTATTGTATTAATATAATATTAAATAATATAGACATTATATTGATGGAGCTTTTGTTTAGAGAGGAGTTCATGTTTAGAGAGGAGCTTATTAGTTTTTGGCCTTAGCCTAAGCACATAGCTTAAAGAGCCCTATCTAGACCTTAAGCCATGAGTGAAGATTCACCGTTCTCAATTGAAGCATATTGTTTATCATCAGACTCATCGTTTTCTACCGAAGAGTATTGTTTGTCGACAGACTCACCATATTCTATTGAAGAATATTGTCTGTCGATAGACTCACCATATTCTATCGAAGAATATTGTCTGAGCTCATCTTCACCTATAGGGAATGTAAATAATGACACATGTGAAGAGTTCTCTATTGAAGAATACGATATTAATAAAGATACGTAGAATGAAGGTAGTGCCAATGAAACATCGAATAACATTGGCGATGGTCATAACAAATAATTTGATTGTAACAAGGTTACACCAACCTCTATGCGGGAAGAGAAATCTGGAAGCCCTATGCATATTAGAAGAATCCCACAAAGAATTTGTCTGGCTAGATTTAACTTGGTGACATCAGATAAATAGATTGGATTTGATGTCAAAACAATATGTTGTGCTCATGGTTGTATGTCTATGATTGGAAAATCAAAGTTGCGAGAATTAAGGCGATACTATTTTTCGATGACTGGTGATGAGCAAGACACTTACCTCGGGTCACATATGCAACTAGTATCTGACAAATGTATGGGGATCAAAGTATCATTCGAGTATTATATCTTCCATGTGCAACAGATATGTAGAGTTTCATTCAAAATTGTGTTATGTGTTAGTAACATGCGGCTACATAGAGTACAACAACGTCTACTTAGCGGGGATCAGATGCTCAATCGTAAAGAGGTTCCAAGTATGAAAGGTGCAATTGGAAGACATGCAATTGGTTGGATGAAAAGTTACTTTCAGTTAAATTGTGAAGTAATGCCCACTACAGGTAGGATGCACCTTTCTGATAATTATACACCTCGGGAAGTTTATGATGTCTATCGATATGATATGGTGGGCTCATATAATAAGTTTGTCACATATAGCCAATTCACAAGATTATGGAGAGCTCGGTTTTCAAATGTTATCATTCCATGTAAAGTACGCATGGGGTATTGGTCTATTTGTGCAAATCTTAAAAGTCTGGCTAAAGGTGCAAAGACATCAATGGAAAAGGATATGAGTAAGAAGTTACTACAAGAGCATCGTGACCTTCAAAGTCATTGTAAGTTATTTTGACTATAAAATATTCATCAATATGTTAGTTTGACTTTGTAATCATTAATGCAATCATAAGTTACTCTGGTTAATGTGACTGTGGTTACTAACTAACCTCACGCTTGCCAACCCTGGTTAAGCTAATTGTGGTTACTTTAACCACTGTGGTCAATCCCTATAAATAGGAAGACCTCGTCATATTTCACTCACACGAAACACAAGAGCACACAGAGCAAACAAAGCAAACAAAGCACGAAGCACGATAGCGAGATCTCCGCCTAAAAATCGACAAATATCAACCATGTCTTCCAAGAAAATCGAGCGCCAGGACTCTAGGTAAGCCTCTGACACTGTGGACATTTTTGTAAATATGTTTTAGCATCAGGAACTCGATACGCCGTATCGAGTTCCTATTTAAAACACAAACATTGTACAGGAACTTGATACGGCGTATCGAGTTCCTGTTTAAAACACAAACATTATACAGGAACTCGATACGGCGTATCGAGCTCCTAGATTATGTTTGTGTTTTATACATGAACTCAATACGGCGTATCGAGTTTCCATGTAAAGTTCCTTTTTTATATAGGAACTCGATACACCGTATCAAGTTCCTGTGTAAAGTATGTGTTTGATACACGAACTCGATACCCTGCATCGATTTCATGTATAGACACAAACTATATACAAGAACACGATACGGCGTATCGAGTTCCTGTATAAAAAAAGAACTTGAAAGAGGAATATTGTGTCTTTGGAGCACCAACTTAGTATTGTGTGAAACGATATCAAACTTTTTGCCAAAATCAGTTTTTTTTTAGGGTGATTTGCCTTATTTTGTAAAAAATAGGGGCCTTAATTATAGAGGTTTTTTAACCTAGTATAGCTTAAAATAGTAGAAAATAACCGACAAATTACCTTTGCGATACCAAAATCAAGTCTATCATATGCAAATTCTCTACAATATGGATATGGAATCAATATAAGCCATACCTGCCCTTCAAGACAATATATATCCTTGTAAACTTATTAAGATATATATTTTCTAAGTTGAATAGCCCTTACTAGAATAGATTTCTGAATATAGGACTACCATGTACACTCAATGCATGATTGATATTTATAGTTTACCGCAAATCGCCTGCTAGTTTATTACTTCATCTAATTATTTGTATTTTAATATACAATCTTAATCTACGTGACCACCTAACTTATGTTTTCGCATGTCCTTTCTTAAATAGGTCGTTTGAGAACTTGTCAGACCGACCTGTGAAGAAGATAAAGCTTCGTATATAGGGTTCTCCAATTGAAACACAGACCCCCTAATAGCTCCCGAGACCATGAAGAGAGGAAAAAAGCTTCTCTTCAACGAGGAGACAAAATCTCAATCACACATTGAGGTTAGCCAAAAGAAACTAGTAGCAGCTACTGGAGGTGAAGACCTTCCTGATCGTGATCTAACGGACAAGGAATAGTGTATGCAATACATCGACTCCAAGAAAAAAGTTGTATTGTATACAACAAAGAAGAAGGGCGAGGGGCAGCTTGAAAATGAAACCCCCATTTATGTATGGCCCTATTCTACGATTTGACTACGAAGATGCAGATTCGGCCAACATACTTCTAATGATAGAGTGCTCTAAGGGGTACGTAAAGTGTTCCTTTTTTAAGATCTTCTAGTCAAGGAATCTTGTGGGCCAGAAGCTTTTAGAAAAGATCTTTAAAGCTGACAAAACCTTATTGTTACCTTGAGGCCTTATATACAAGGCCATGAAACTCTAAGGGAGCCATTGCCCTCCCTAGTGAAGGCCACAAAAAGGGCATCTGAAGAACAATCAAGACCACCAAAATGTCGGATGCTGACTCATCAAGTGAAAACAAAGATGAGGACACTAAGGGGACGCCAAGAGCTGAGCTGGCATCGGGTGTGTTGTCATCCGAGCAGAATAAGATACGGAGAGAGTTAATGTAGCATAAACTGGTCAAGAAAGGGCAAGTGTTTAATTTTCCTATAACACACATCCATCGGCCCCCTATTGATGAAAACCGCATGCATGTTCAAAATCTGAAGAAAAAAATGAAAATTAATCCTCATGCCACTGTGGTGCCTTTTATTGTTATGGTGAATCCTGAAGAATGTGAAAACATTGAAGATTTTGATATTAGAAAGCATGATCAATATAATTACTTTGTCATTGGTGGATCGCATTCAGCGGAGGCATGTTGGCAACTTGTGAGAGAACATCCAACGACTTTCTTCTTCAAGTATGCTGAGTGCAAAATTTACGTGGGTCTCATAACTGAAGAGACAAAGTTGTTGGCATGGGACCATAATAATGATAATGACTATAGGCGGATAATGTCGTCGATTGAGTGTATAAGGTTCTTCCACCATGAGTACTTGGACATGAAACAAAAGTTTGGTGTGAAGCTACATCCAGGCCTACGCCGTCAATGCTTGCATGAAGTCGGCATTGTGGTAGATGATATTGTTATGTCCGATGGTCTTCGAAAATATGAGTCTTGGTTTCAACTGGCCTTTAGAGATGGAGAAGTATGGGACCTACAGGATCAAAACTTCTCAATGTGGGAGAATAAGGAGGTCAAGGGTCAACGACAAAAGAAATGTAAGGTTGACCCTCAACTAGAATTAAAGTCACAAGCGGCCAAGAAAATTGACTTGACAATTGAAGAAGCGGCTAACGACATGAAGCTGTCTCTGTGGAGAGCGATGCAAGGTATTAAGGACGAGCAGCTTCTTGTGTCTGTTTTGTCAATGGTTGTGGCCAAAGATTTAAGCCTTGAAGAAATGGTCACTGAGTTCAATAAGTAAGTCTTTCAAATACTGATATTGAAGTCTATATGGCGCAATTCAAAGTTCTAATCTTCTTTTCTAATTTCACAGTCATAAGGTGTACATGAAGATCCAAGAAGTTATGATGAAACAACTTGGATGTATAACTTGGGAACAAGTATAACGTCTTCATATAAGGCGTTATCAAAGTATTCTACACTTGCATTCAAGGATTGGGTTAGTATTGGTGGTTTTTCATTACGCTTTCATCATATGTAGAGCTTGTATAATAAAACTTGATGTCCTATTGAGTCTATTAGAAACCATGTCGTGGCAAGAAACAAGGAGAAGTTAAGGATATACACGATTTCCCGACATCCTTCCTTGCACATCTTGAGAGAGCCAGAAAAGAAAAGGATCGTCGCTTAGTCAAGGTGTACGAAATGGAAGAAGATGGCTCCTTTAAGAAATTTAGCCACAAAAAAGATATTACGAGAGATCTTTACTACAATGTGGTTTGTGGTGATGTCGTTGACATGATCCAAAAAGTGCCAAAGAAGGAATGTACGCTAATGATTGCAGATATTCCTTACGGATTTCGAATGGCTGGGTCATCATACGACGATGAACCGTTTAGGTTTAAACAGTTGGAGAAGATGGTCAAGGATTTTGCTGAGCTAACGACTACATCCTTCTGGAGAATAGTTGTCTTTCATAGTATCGACCAAGGGTACTTGGTAGCTCAAGCTTTGAGATCTCGTTGCCATGGCATCGAGAACCTTGCATGGTAAGGATTATTTATAGGTGTCATTCACTATATTGCATTTCTTAAGATTGTTCAATCTATTCTTAACTCGATGTATTATTTTTTATAGGATAAAAACCAATGTAAATAGAGGGCCAACCTTTCGGTTCGTTAATGGCATTGAATACATCACGGTTGGCTACTTCGATGAAATTAAGAAACAAAGAATCAAGGACCATTATAATGAAGTGGGAGGTTCAAATCTGTTGGTATATCCAGCAGTGACACGGAAATTGCGACATGTCACCATGATAGAACAGGGACTTGTCAACCCATACCAAAAACCTCAACGACTTATGATGCGCTTGATCAAGATGTTTTCTATCGAAGGAGACTGGATATTAGATATCATTTCTGGCACAGGTATTCCTCGAACTAGGGTAACGATCTTGAGATAACCAATACCGAATCTTTTTGTTTGAGAACTAATTCTTCGTGTTACTTTCTTCATAGGAACGACGTCTGCATGTGCATTGAAGCTCTTTAGAAACACAGTTGCATTGGAGAAGGACGAGGAACAGGTTATATTTATAAACATGAGGATTGAGGATTTGTGGGAGTGCCCAGACTAGGACGAGGAGGTCAGTGCAAAGAACCTCGTTGATAGAGAAAGGTTTCAACCTGCTTCGCGAGAGCTTATTCCTCCATTAGCCGGGGAACCGGGGGAGCTAATAGAGCTTGATGATGAGCTTATAGAAAATATTTTGTTGGCTCAGCTAACAGGGAAAGCCAATGCACGTATAGTCGAAGAGACTTCTACACAGGATGATGAAGAAAATGACATTGATGAATTGATTGCTATGTAATAGAGTCTATGAAGAAAATGACATTGACAATATGTTTGGATTTCACATTATAATACAAATTTTGGGTTTTACTTCGTGGATTCTATTCTTTATAATCTTCTATATCTTTCAATTTTATTTTTATATACTTGGTTAGTAGACTTATGACATTGGTTTCACCTCGTGCATAGCTGACCACCAAATTTATGGAGAAACATGAATTAGTTTAAATTGAGGCTAATTTTGGTCCAAGTTTACCTTAACATAACATGGTTGTAGAATTGTTGCCATGACTGTCAATGTTGTTATTATGGATCTTTGTCTTCTATCGTTAAAACTATTATGTTTCTATTCCATTGCCGCTTAGATTGTGTAGTGTGTTGATAATGGTTCCACTAGCATTATCCACATGTTTTTATACGCTTGTAGTTCCACTAGTGTTATCGTTCGGAGTTGGATCTTGTGTGAATCACCTAAGCAATAGAGTAGATCAATTTTTAATACAAGTATGAAAGCCTTAATAGGTTTGTTATTTCCACCACATTATCCTAAAGTTCACTGTCTTACATTGTCCACAATTATATACATATGGTTTGATCCCATACGAACAAACCGAGGAATAGATTAGATCAACTTTAAATACAAGTATTGATATACTTTAATAAGTTAGTTATTCCAATCTCATTATCCTAAAGTGCACTATCCTACATTGTCCACAATTATATACATGCACGTATGGGTCAAAGTATAAATTATAACTCATTTTATTAGTATGGATACAAGTACACCTCATATTTTTGTAAAACTTACCAAATTAATATAAGTCTTTAACTTAGTGTTTCCCGTGTCGCACATTAGTGACATATTGAGCCATTGTTGAACTTTATTATGCCTACATTAACTTATCAACATGTCCAAACTTGCATGATTTCTAATGATCTCCACTCGTAGATCTATCATGTATTTTTATATTTGCAAATTCTAATCAAGTTGTGGAACATGTGATACTAGTGCATCCAATTTTTGTAGAGAGGGTGTATTTGGATAGTTTCAAGAAGATTCTACAAGTGGAATGTGCAATCCTTTCACTTGTGAACATTAACGTGTTGGTTGAGCTAGATAATTATGAACACATATGCCATGTGTTCAAGTCCTTCCAAGTACGAGCTTGATTTCCAACAATTGGCTCCGATAACAAAACTCCAATAGCCATGCCCAACCAGGTACTGGTGCATCTTGTACGACGAAGATGCGTAGTTGGATATGTCGAGCTTCTCTATCAAGAGCAAGCTAGTCATTCCTCGGTCCATATTCTTTTTTCTCTTTTCTTTGCAGGGTGGTTAGGGTTTGTCTTCAGGAAAAAAAACGCTTGTCGACTACAAGGTTCTCAACCCTCGTGCTCTAATACCATGTAAAAGAATGTGATTATGGAAGCTAAGACAAAACTGACTTGTCCGGATAGCAAAGGAATACAGACACGGGTTTAATGGAAACCTTACACGAGAGAGACAGAGTTAGAGCAGAACGTAGAACACAGAAACGTATATATTCCAAAAACACTAAAAACTTTTATGTACATACAATATGCTCAACAACACTATTTATACAAGTCCTTTAAAGGACTGAGAAGTACGTCAATGCTCATACGAGTGACTAACATTGACTCCCAAAGAATATGCCTACATGCTAGGCTAGATTCGTAGACCTCTAACGGCATACCGTTTACAATCCGATCCGTCTCTCCGATCTGGCTCCTAGTTCCGGATACATGCTATCCAGTTCTTTGTTTCGGACTCTGATCGGACTCTGGCTTATTCAGCCGATCCGAATCTGGTTGAGCTTGTTCACTCAACATAATTGTTACTTGAGATAGGATGAGATTGCTAACTTGTTTAAAGGGAATGGAACCACTAATGGGTTGCACAGATCTAGGGTTGTCCAACCAAACGACTCCTATTTTGGCTGGACTTAGTCGTTTAACTCTTCTCCTAGTTGACTAAGGACTTCAAATTTGTTTGATAGGCATGGACTATTAGGACTATTAGACACCTCTAATGAAATAGACTCGGGTTTAGTACTATTAGTACTAGCAGCTATTTGATTTACCTGTCTCTGTGGCCTATAAGGACTGTTCATTGCAATATGCATCGGTCCACCGCAATAAAGACATAGTCGATTTGCTTGGCACCGCTGCTTTTCCTCTTCCGGTAATGGGCCGCGACGACGTGTAGTGTCGATTTCCATCACAGTTAGAGTATTGGTTAAAAATACATTATATGACTCCCTTGCATATGGTTTTGCGAGGACTGAGGCATATGTGGGCTCCGACCTTAGTATTTTCTCCTATTTCCTTATACTTAATCAATCAGGTACTCCATACATATTTTATGTAGTGTACAAAGCACACTATGAAACTCACCCCTTCTGGACTTGCACTTCCTTGGTTTTGTGCCAAAGTTGGCGGTGCTTGTAACTTCCTTCATCCGTAGCACCCTCTGTTTCTCCCCCTATGTCGATTATTAATTCTAGCTCACTTTTTTTGCTTTCCGCACCTCCATGATCCATGTCTGATTGTTCCTTTGTGTCGGTTTTATCGAAAGTTAAGTAGTGTTCGACTTCTCTTCACTTCTTGAAAATCTTCACTCGTTTCCCTGCTATAGGCACCCACAATAGTTCTCCATCAAGTTCAAATAGTTAGTAAGTTCCATTGCCGAATACCTTTCAAACTTCGTATGGTATGAACCACCTTTTAGCAAATTTCCGTATCAAGCTATGCTGATGATCCAAACTACTGTTGTAGACTATCACCCAATCCCCTTCTTTGATCTTCCATGGTCAAAGTCGTAGCTTTTTGTTGAATCGATGTTTGCTCTAAAATCGCTCTTCTTATTGTCGGCGTACCGCGTCTATTATGTCTTCAGTTTTTCCTTCTAGTTCTCGCATTAGAAGCACTAGTAGTTCTTCCTGACTCATCTCTTCCTTCCATGGTAGCACCGTCCATGTCGCAATTGTGGTTTCCGTAGCCATTACCAGAGTTTGTCCGGTCATAAGTTTCGTTGGCATATAACCGGTCACATAACTATGTGTTGTGCAATCCGCCCATAGTGCATACACAGGCATCTGCGGCCAAATCTTGACCTTTCCGTCCCATTCTTTTGCAAGTGCTTTTACGATTGGATTATGTCCTCATTTGATCTTCCTATTAATGATAGGCCACATCAGCATGGTGACGTTGAGCACAACATTGTGAGAGGATGCGGTGAATGGATTGCAGAGGTTCAAGAATCTTAGGTTTGAATGGATATATGAAGCTTGTCAACTAGGGAAGCAAAATAAACACCCCAAAGAAGGAAGCCAAAACGAGAGTGTCCTTGAACTAATACACTCGGATGTCTACATGCCTCTCAATAGTCCATTCATTAGTCGACTGAAATACTACATCACCTTCACAGACGACTTCTCAAAGCGAACATGCATTGGGTTTATTTTATGAAACTGAAGAGAGAAGCGAGCAAGCAAATGGATATGTTGCCTCAAATCTAACGGAGGAGAGTATTTTTCTAGCAAATTTTCAGACTTCTTGAACAAGCAAGGAATTCAAGGGTAGCACACCTATAGTATATGGCACAACAAAACATAATGGCGGAGTGGAAGAACCAAAACAATCATCAAAATCACTCAAGCGATGATCGAAGAAAAGAAGATGTGTAAGTACTACTGTGCGGCAATAGTGAACACTCACTATACATCATCAATAGTTGTATCATAGAAGGGTGAGCAGAAGACCACTCCCGGGGAAAACTTCTACAAGAGGAAACCAAACCTCTCACACCTAAGAGTGTTTAGGTCAATAGCCTATGTGCATATTCCAATGGAAGTTTTCAGAACAAGCTGGACACAAAGGTAGAGAGGCACATCTTCATTAGATATTCAGAGGAGAAGGAGGACTATAGGTGCTACAACCCAATAACCAAGAAGATGCATACAAGTAGAGATGTAGGGTTCGATGAGGAGAGCTCTTGGTTCATCAATGAACCAAGTGTAGACTTGGACGAAGAAGTCTCTGACCAAGATGGTGCTAGCAATAGTTGATTATTGGACACTAGCAAACCTAGTAACTAAAAAGTAGTGGATTGACTAGGAATTCGACTAGTCAACCGGCTCATAGATCGGCTAGCGAGGCTAGAGAAGTCTTAAATGACTTGAGTGGGCCAAGCAAGAGGCCGCCAGAAAGCTCAAAGAGTAGTTCTATGAGTAGCGGCTCATACACAAAGCGCTATGAAAATGAGAAAACAAAGGAGTATGAAATGGTGCACTGTCATATTGAATGCAGAAGCGAGTCGGAGGATTCCTCGAACAAGGGCTTGGAGGCACAAGCAATGCAAACTCTAGGAATGAAGAAAGCATTGGAAATGACCATCCAACAACTCAAGAAATCAACATGCTTGAGTAATCCAATATAGAGGTATTGAATGATGGTTACATGGCCAAACATTATGACAAAGCAATAACTCGACACAAAGCACAACTAGTAGTGAAAAGCTATGCCCAAACTCAAGGTATAAATTATGAAGAAACGTTCGCACCAGTTGCCAAAATGACAATGATACGCTCGATACTGGTTGAACAACAAGTAAGGGATGACAATGATATGCTCAATATGTCATGAAACTGTTGAGGAAATTTGGCATGGTGGACTCCAAAGGGATATCCAACCATCTAGAGCAAAACACAAATATCCATGTAGATGTTGGATCAAGATTTGAGGACTTGACCATGTATTTGAAGATCGTGGTTGGATTGATCTACCTCTTGATTACTTGTCCAGATTTGAGTTCTGTGGTGCGCCTTGTGAGTCAAGTCATGCAGAACCCTCAAAAGCCCCATCTAGATTGTGTCAAGAGGATCTTGAGGCATGTTAAGTCTAGAACGGACTTTGGAGTTTGGTAGGGCACATTAGCACTAATTGGGTTAAGTGTGTACACTGACATTGACTAGGCAAGAAGCCCATTAGAAAGAAGATCTTCTAACGGATACATATTATCACTAGGTAGCGAAGTAGTATTGCGGAGTAGCAAGAAGCAACCAATGGTTGTGTTCTCCAACACAGAAGCATAATACAGAGGACCCCCAATAGTTATTTCTGAAGTCGTTTGGCTTAAGCGTCTTCTACTTTATCTAGGGATCAAAGCACCAAGCACAACAACGATATACTATGACAACATGAGTAGTATTCAACTTGCTAAGAACCCTGTGTTTCATGAAGCACATTAAAATACATTATCACTTCATTAGAGAATGGGTTCTTGCAACATTAATCTTGTCCATGTAAACACAAGACAACACATCACGGATGTAGGATCGGACAAGCATGAGGAGTTCAGAAAAGGACTCAAGGTACAATGGCAAACAATCGCAAATGGAGAGCTAGCCAGAACAAGCTTGTAGTATAGCAATATCACATAACATTTAGCTCATAGTGGGGATTTTGTAAGAGGGTGGAAGCACGCTACGGTGTACTAGAAAAGTACTATTTTTGGCCACAAAAATTGTCAGTACTTTCGATACTGTTAGTATTCAATAATTCAGAAAAAAAAATCAAAGAAAAAAAAATCGATTTTGGAGAGTGGGGTGACTGTAGTACAAGTGTCATTTACTACAACGAGTGGGGGGAACACGTGAGGAGATGTTCTTTCCATTTTGGGGGCTATTTTCCCCTCACGTCGATTTTGGCGCTTCCCCTCACGTCGTTATTGGCGGTTCCCCTCATACTCCTCTTCCTCTATCCCTCTGAGCTCTTCATCTCAGACATCCATGTCACGTTTCTGCTTTTCCTCCAATCTAAGAGTTTTGTTAGGGTTTAGGGAGCAAATCTCAAACATCCATGTCAGGTTGGAGCTTTTGAGTTAAGGATTTGTGATTTTTTTAGGGTTTCTATTTTTGTTAGGGTTTAGGTTGAGGAACAGAGACTGTTCTGAGGCCTCTTATAACAGCCAATAGTGACTTCTTCGACAACGACTTTCTTACTTCCACCGATTGTAGTTTATGTTGTGGTGATTTGGGCCTTTTTCCATCGAGGCGAGGATCCTTCCACCGAATCCAGGCGGCATATCACAAAGAATCAAGGCGCCCTCCACCATTGGAGGTTCTTTCCAGCAAATCGAGGCGGCATCACATAGAATCAACGCTCCTGCCACCATTGGAGGTTCCTTGCATCCAATTTTTTATTTTCAGGACTAAAATTTTTCATTTCTTCATTTTTCAGTACTAAATTTTTAGATTTTACAATTGTCAAATTTGTACATCGTGCTTCCACCATTTGAGGTTCCTTCCAGCAAATCGAGGTGCCATATCACACTGAATCAACGCTCCCGCCACCATTGGAGGTTCCTTCCATCCATTTTTTTATTTTTAGGACTACAATTTTTCATTTCTTCATTTTTCAATACTAAATTTTTAGATTTTACAATTTTCATATTTGATCCGTAATTCTAATGTTCGAAACAAATTATTTCTCACTTTGCAGGCCACATTTAAAAACATTTGACTATGTTTTCTTAATGTAGTCTATATAACATTAACTACTCTCGCCGGACACTTACTTTTTTTGGATAAATCTAGTGACCAAATGGGGGTCCCCAATGAGAGTGAGTTGTCAAGTAACTCATGTATATCTGAAAGGACCAAGAGACAAGTGGTTCTTCACATAGTCCGTTATTTGGTAGAAATAACAAAGAGATTTAGTGAAGAGGATCGTAGGGATATTATATGTAGAGTGTTACACCATCAACGTTTGAATGAAGACATGGAGAGAATAAAATTTAGGGACCAATGTGTTTCAGAAGAGATTGTAGAGTCTATGAAGTCATCCCTAGACTTAGTGAAAGGTCTAGAGAGCATAGACAAACTTGCTGCAAAGAGGGTAGCCCTACACATGGTTGTGAACGGTGCGAGAGAGAAAAAATATAGTGATACTAAAGTTGCCTTAGCCTTGGGTATTCAAAGAAGGAACTTGAGGAAACATCGCCAAAATATACACTCAAGCCAATTCAAGTGGCTGGGGTTGGGACATAGACGACGATGTGATGCCTTATCTCAAGATATTATTGAGAAAGTGGATTCATTTTGGGCCAAAAATACGCGTGTCTCACCAAATAAGAAGGACGTGTGTAGACAACGAATAAGTCAGGGTAAGTACCACATTCACCCTAGACACTTCTTGGAGATGACAGAGGTATTCCATTTTTTTATATCAATTCACATTCCATAAATTTGTGTTTTGACCAAGTGTATATTAATGTTTGCTATATATATATTGGTTGATGTAGGCTGAACTGTACATGAACTTTAAAGACAAACATCCAAGCTTGACTATTGGATTCCGCAAGTTCCAAGGTTTGAAACCATTTTATGTTAGAAAATTAAATGAGAGGAATACATGTTGTTGTGTGTACCACGTGAAGATGGACATGTTAAGGCTAGGAGTGAATGCAATGCGTACTGATTCTAAGGGTATACACGGGGAATTATGTGTCTTCACTTGTGAGGTTTGTAAACCAAATGGGGAGGATAATAGGTGTAATGCACGAAACATGACTTATGCACCTGTTTCTGAGCTATGGAGGTCTTGTGTTTGTGAAAAAGAACCATCATGTGAGTGGCATCGTCGTACATGTCTATTAAGAACATGTAAGGTTTGTCCGCTACCATTATTTTGTAGGCATGAGCTTGATTTGGGAAACAATCATATTGTGAAATGGAAATATTTAGAGTATGTGACTGAAAATATTGGCAAGGGACTTGTAACTAAGCGTATCAAGGAAGTATATAAGGAGACATGTGCTGCTACCCTTGTCTCAGAATTTAAGAAACAACTTGGGGAGTTCATTCCACATAACTTCCGGAGTTATTGGCAAAATTCACAGTTCAAGGAATGTATTAATAACTTACCAACGGGTGTCATCGTATCCGTTATTGACTTTGCAAAAAACTATACATTTAAAGTTCAAAATGAGGTTCAATCAATGTATTGGTACAATGATCAATGTACAATACTTGTACATATTTGCTATTGGAGGCAAGACGGTGAGTTACATAAGAAATCAATATTTTACATTTCAGATGATAAAAAGCATGATACACTATTTCATAGCAGTCTCCCAATGTCAATTGCAAGTATTAAGTAATACATAGTAGTCTCCCAAAGTATCTCAGTTAGACGGATACATACATCTGATTTAAAGTTCGGTTGCATGACAGTATATACCAGTCTTCTAAATCTTCATCTAGTATAACGAACTATATATAACATCTCAGTTAACAATATAGAATTTTATTTGTAATCAACACAATCATGGCTGCATGGGAGTGTACCTAGGAGTGTGATAAATTCGTACCTCCCTCACCAAAGATCATTTCAGAATTAGCAATATAGAAATTCAGATTACACTACAAGAGTTAACAATAGAATACACTTTCATTCTCTGCAATTGGCAATATAGAATTTCACACTGGTATAACTACTGGATTTTGGTATACCAAATAGTTCAATTTCATACATCATTAACAATTCAGCTAAAGTTCAAGTACAATCGAAAGACACTGGTATAACTATTTCAGATAAATGAGACAGTATTTTGGTATACCAAATAGTTCAATTTCTCACCTCCCTAACAGTTCAGCTAAAGTTCAAGTACAATCGAAAGACAATCAAGCACTAGAGGGCAATTTGGCTGATCTTCTAATGCGCTTGTTGTTGGTGCCAGTTTTTTCTGATTTTACATTCTTCTTTATCTTAAAGCCTTTAGGTATCAACTGACTAAGTGGCACTTCATCATCAGAGGCATCAGAGACAGGCGTGGATGCACGGGCACCTTGTACTAGTGGCAAGCTTGAGAGAGCAACTGTGTTTTCTGCAATTGCAATGCTTGTACACACATCCACAAAGGTACTGTCGATAGAAAAATTATCACTCATCTCCTGAATGTGGGTTGTTTTAGTACTCATGTTGTTGCTAGTATGCTCAGTCTCAGTACAATTAGGCTCCTGTATATGGGCTACAACAATACTCCTTGCGAACTCTTGGCTGGTCATAGTCACCTCATTCTTAAGACCACTGTGCTCTCCTTCTTGAGTCAACTCCTCTTGTACGGTGGCTATCACCTCATTCTTAAGAGAACCGTGCTCCCCTTCTTGGGTGGTCTTTATTGCCTGGTCCTCATGGGTGATGCTAGTAGGCTCCGCTTCATTAGTAATGATGTTCTTTCCACAATCCTCATGGGGTTCGTTAGACACTAGTAGCACATTCTCGGTACAATCAGGCCCCTCTTCAGTACTAGCGATGTTCTTTCCACAATCCTCATGGGATTCTTTAGACACTACAGATACATTCTCAGTACAATCTGTCTCCTCTTCAGTACTTGCCATATTCTTTCCACACTCCTCATGGGCTTCTTTAGACAAATTATTGTTTGTACATGCCAGCTGCTCTTCAAATATGAATGCTTCGTTTTTCTCACAGTCCTCATGTGTGGAAGATGTGCTTCCAGAGTCTGCCTTCATGCAAAGGTTAATCCCAGAATCTGACTCTGCACTTGTGCTCCATATAGTTCTCGATTCATTTGATTGCAATTGGGAATCAGACAGCTCTTGTAAACCTAAATAATGGGATTCCAAAGAATATTAGTATCAACTCACATATTCAAAAGTTTGCAAACATATCAACAACAATGAACGTAGGGTTAAGAGCCACTTTTTTACCTATTGTTACATCGTCATACTGTACAACCGTAGATACCCCATTGCAAGTGGTAGGCTCGGTCATCTTCTCCACAACATCTAAGTGCTCAACAGGTTGTTATGATCTATAGAATGCACCAAAAGCAACACTATCATAGGGTTGTTATGATCTAAATCATTGTTTTCAAAAACCGGCTTTTGACGTATACCTGGGAGTGTGATAAATTCGTCTTCACGATTAGGTTTTGGAGTCGTATCTCCCTCACCAAAGATCATTTCGTCATCAGCTAGTAACACAAGTACATGGTATTAGACAATGCATTAGGTTGACAACTCTCCAGACAGGTGAGAACATATATGACTCACCATTGCATTCAACTTTGCCTTTCTTGCCCTTTCCATACAACATTCTTGCAACATTCCTCTTCTTAGTTGGCTCTATTTCTAAAGAAACTAGGCATTCAACACTTTCTCAAATGAGAATTAAGATGCCAAATTACACAAATAGTACTAATCATGAACAATGTACTAATCCTGAACAATATACTATTCACTTAGTTCCTAAATTACTGAACTAGTACTAATAAGGAATAGAAGTAGTACTAATAATGAACAATGTGTTGCTCACTTAGTTCCCAATTTACACAAGTAGTACTAATCATGCACAATGCACTACTCACTTAGTTCCCAAATTATACAAGGAGTACTAATCCTGAACAATGTACTACTCACTTAGTTCCCAAATTACAAAACTAGTACTAATCATGAGCAATGTACTACTCACTTAGTTCCCAATTTACAAAACTAGTACTAATCATGAGCAATGTACTACTCACTTAGTTCCCAATTTACAAAACTAGTACTAATCATGAACAATGTACTACTCGCTAAGTACTAATCGTCAACAATGTACAAGTATAATGTGTACTAACACTAGTACTAGGCATTTTGTAATATAGATTGGACTAACATCTAATCCAACAAATGTAGATTGGATTTTAGTACTAATGTGGTATTTTGTACACAAGTAATACTAAACGTGATATGTGTTCTACACACCTAATTACATAACTTGTACTAATTACACCAACAATATTAATCTTGAACAGTATTAGTACTAAACGTGATATGTGTTTGACACACCTCATTTCCAAATTACACAAACTGTACTAATATTCAACAATTTACTATACACCTAGTTCCCAAATTACATAACTAGTACTAATTCCCAAGTTACACAAACAATACTAACAGTCAACAGTGTACTACAAGTATAGTGTCTACTAAACTAGTACTAGGCAAGTTGCAATATAGATTGGACGATGTTGTACCTGGTTCCCTTTTAGTACTAATTCTGGAAAATATCCCTTCAACAACACATACCAATTATATATTAAGAGTATTGCCAATATTAACCCACATAATTAGGGTTCCACATATTAGTTGTTAGAGATACACTAATACTAATCCATTGTTCTAAATTTGAAGTATGAATTGTGGCATACACTAGTTCTAATCCAAATGTAAATTGACATCATATAATACAAACAATAGAATAGTAGAGCCACATACCGTACGGGTGTACTTTTAAACCCCAAGCATAGTACCACTCAGCCGCAATTGTAGTTTTACAATCCATACATGTATTCTCTTTCTCAAAATGATACTTAGCACATAGCACATGATATGTGTGCAAGCACAGTGTAATCACAACATCCATAGCCTCCAGCTTGAATCCGAGGCCACAAAATATACACCTGGCAGATTGCAAACACAAGTTATAATATATTAGCTAATATGATATTTATACCACAGAAGTAGAAATAAATAACTTTTAAAGCCAATACCGTGATATAGCTATACTAGTAATGGTACTTTCCATACCACTTGGGTGCTCAATTACAGATGGACACAAAGTTTCAAAACCTTTTTTTTTTAAATCCTGCATCAAGCACGCAAGGTTCTCGGATTGCAACTTTAAAGCTGACAACTTATTATCTATTTCGGAATGTGCATTCCTGCAAGTATCAAGGTCTCTCATCTGTGAACCTAATTGAGTGCCCATATTGTTTAGCTCTTTGTTCAACTCCTCTTTCAACACCTCCCTTTCTGAATTTTGGATTGTCGATGCAATCCATTCATATGTAGTCTTTAATGAAGAGAATTTCTTTTCTACCTGTATCTCAGCCGATTTAACTGCTTCCAAATCAGCAAGTAGTGCTTGTATTCTTGAGCTCATAGATGCTATGCAACTGGCCATCATCTGTTCATTCTTTTCAGTCATTCTGGCCCGTAACTTTGCAGATTGAACTTGGTGGACAAGTGTTGTAGCTGGAATATCCACATGAGAGGTTCCCGATGACTTCAAGCTAGTGTTGGTACTGGAGGACCCTTTATAATGTTCTGACCGGTGCCGATTAAAATCTTCCCAATCTACGTCGATGCCACCCTGAACTTCACATGCAAATGCACGTGCAAAAACAGTACCCACCTCATTGTTATAGATTTGATTTGTATCATAAACATGTTCATATCTCGTCTTCAATAAGTTGACATATTCCCTCTTCAATCCACCTATGTGGAATCCTCGCCTTGTATCGGGATGTGCTGACCCCCAAGTTTTTATCAACCACTCTCTCAGCTCAGGATAAACTTCCGGTCGTGCTTGAAGGAAATAACTCCATTCGAGAGGTGTGTCTCGAATGATGGAGTGGTACATCTTCTTTCTCTGTGTTGATGAATTCATCACCCTTTCTCTTGTGGGTGTCTTCTTTCTTTCTTTGAGAGGTGTCCTTTTTCCTTCCTTCATTGGTGTCTTCACTTTCTCTTTCATCAATGTCTTCTTTATAGGTGTCCTTCTCGTCATTGTCCTAGTCATCACTATTCTCGTTGAATGAATATACATGTACTAGAATAAAACTCATCAAATTACCATCAACACATAGCAAATCATCACATTGGATGTACAAGCCATGTCAAACACACAAAAACCCTAAATAGTCGGAAGAAAACTCATCCATGTCTAACACATACAAATTAAAAACAGACAGACAAGAAACACAGAGAAAACGAAAACATACCAACAAAACGAAAACATAGCAACTCATCATAGCCAACTCCATCTAAGTTGCATGTACAAACCATGTCAAACACACAACGACCCTAAACAGTCGGAAGAAAACTCATCCATGTCAAACACATACAAATTAAAAACAGACAGACAGGAAACACAAAGAAAATGGAAACATACCAGTTGGGCATGCAACACATAGACTATGAATAATCAAAACCTAAAAATGCCCATACACATACAAATTACAAACAGACCGACAAGAAACAAAGAGAAAACGATAACATACCAGTTGGATGCAGATGGAGCCAAGGTTGAAGGTAGAGGTACCACACCTTCGGAGCACACCAAGCCTTCAAAATCACCTATATGCAAGAGGTTGTTGACGAGGCTGCTGCAAAGGAGACAAACGAGCATTAACAGAGGAGACAAACGAGCATACACAAGGAAAGAAAATCAACAACAACAATATCAATCCGGGGAAACAGAAATATCTGCATATACAGAGACAGAGATGGAACGTGGCACAGAGGGGAACACAACAACTACGCGGGGAAACAGAGAATCGAAGGTGGAGTGAGAGAGAGAAACAGAAAGAAAGAAAGAAACAGAGATTCAAAGGTGGAGTGAGAGAGAGAAAGAGAGAGATAGGTAATAGATATGTGTCGTCTTTCTAACTTTCTGCCTCTATCTGTCTGACAACTTCGAGACAGAAAAGAGAGAGGGAGAGAGAGAGAGAGAGACTGAGACTGAGACTGACCAACTATCACATTCCAAACCTTCTCCAGGTGTGCTTTCGTACAACTCTACCTAGGAGAATGAAGTTACAATTAATGTATTAAATACGGCCTTGGGACATTTCGAGTGTGACGTATATTATCTTTGTACATTCGAGTGTGACGTAATGAATTTGTTATTTGAAATTGAACACCATTCAATAGATGATAATTGTTTTATTTTCAATTTTTAATGTTTATTTTCTTCCTCGATTTAGTACTAAATTTTTGGCCAAAAGTTGGTACACCGTAGCATGCTTCGACCCAAGAGCACATAAATACTTCGTCCATAGTGCGGATTTTATTAGAGATATAACCTTGGATGTGTGTGTGAACAGACCTTAGCTAGGGACCATCATGTAAACAGTATCAGGGTTAGTCACATTTTTAGTAATCAAGGTTATATAAACCCATAAAGTATTTCTAAATATAGTAGGTTGTTGTGGATACTCTCTCTCTCTCTCTCTCTCTCTCTTATGTGTGTCTGTGTATTCTCATGCTAACCCTAACACTAGTACAAAGATTTCAACAATAATTGCACGTAATTATTGACTTCTAGTAAATTGGAAGACTTTAGGTCATCCAAGAGTTCTAGTAAATTGAAAGACCTTAACTCATCATATCAATTCATGTCCCTCCTTTTTCATGTTGTCAATGAACATTTCATGGTCAAACCCATGCTAAATTGTTCACCTAGAAGAATTGTGATTCAATTGTGCCTAATAGGTGTTGTTTTTTTAATTTACAAGCAATGTTTTGTTTGAAATCAAGTATACTTTTCATGACAAAATGAAACAGACGAGAGATAATGAACATTTATTTTTATAGAAGTTTTTTCTCCCCACCCCAAAGTTTCTTTGCATTTTGCTCCCTTTGGAGCTCAATATCTTGTATATACATATTGATGATCCTAACGGGGGAGTATACAAGGTGGCATATTTGAAACCATTGCTTTAAGATCTTGAGAAAATCTCTCGTCTTTGGATCATCAACAAAGCAAAATATAGTTTTTTCACACAACATTTGTGCACCTCAAAGGACTACAAGCTTGAACTCCTAATGCTTTGAATACTCTCTCAACAAATGGAAAATATAACCATGCACATAATCCATCATAAGGTTTCTCAACATGTATTTTTGAGCTACCTTGCCGACTTGCTTTGCATCATAAAAGACACACAATTTTGTTGTTGTTGTTCAATCCCATTGACAATAACTAGATGAAACAAGTAATGACAATTTGTTTTCCAAGAGAAATCTGGTTTTATCCAACATTGTATTATTCTTGTGCAATTGGTTCATTCATGCTTTTCTAGGCAAGAGACCCAATATAAATATTAGAGACTTAGTCGTTGTAGCATCCTAGAATTTGATTAACATTCATGAATAAGCATTACATCCACGATGTTGGAGCCAAAACTATGAAATGCTTCATACAATAATGTTTTGTCCACATGATTTATCCATATTATTTGGAATGATTTTTAAGCCCATTAATGAAAAGTTTATTATCTTAATCAAGCCAAATAAAAAACAATACTACAATGCTATAAATAATAAGAGGCAAATATCATTAATGTAACTCTACCAATTGAGGAACAATATTGTAATGTGTTTGGGAACATGTGTACAAATGAACAACAACTGGCCATTAGTAAATCAAATTATTAGTTGGAAGATCCATTAACAAGAACGTTATATATCTTAATGAAAGAAGAGAATATCAATACAGGAAATATTCTAATTATAATGCAAGTTGTCAAATAACACCAGAAAGCAAACCTGGGCCACAAGTATGTAATCTGTTTGGAAACATGTGCACTGATGCATAGTAATTGGCCATCACTAAATAGAATTTTTAGTTAAAGATCCATTAATGTAAAGTTTATACATATCTTAATGAAAGAAGAGAATATCAGTACAGGAAAATTTCTAATCCTAATGCAAGTTGTCCAATAGCACCAGAAAGCAAAACTAGGGCACTCACCTTATTTGTATGATTATTACCTCAATAACTGGATGAGCATAAATGATTTTTCCTCACTGGCCACTAGTGTGTACCATTGGTAGCAATCCTCGCATAAAAAACTCATATAATATGTAGGAATTGCTAGTAATGCAAGTGAATCACAAGAAAAGATGTACTTAAAGCTCATAGACAATGCATGCCCCTCATTGTTTACAAGAAAAGATGACAAGCTCAAAGATATCTTCTTACTTATGACTTTACCCGATACTTGGGAAACATTAGTTGTTTCACTGTCTAATAGCCCCAACTTGACCTTCGATGGTGTGTGGGGCTCTATTCTCAATGAAGAGATTAGAAGACAATATAGCGGAGAAGGTAATGGTTCAACATACAATATTAGGGGGAGATATGATAAAATGAACCCAAATGTAGGACAGAGAAATAGAAGAGTAGAGGGAAAGGAAAGCAACAAAATATCACATGTTATCAGTGTGGCCATAAAGCTCATAAGAAACCTGATTGTAGATATTTGAAGATGGAACTAGAAAGGAAGAAGAATGTAGGAGAGAACAAAACAAAAATGATAAGTTTAATAGAACAGAGAAAGCTAATATGGCTTCAAATGTTATCATTGAAGACCTATCTGGTGAAGATGGTGATGTACTTTGTATTACAGGTGATGCCTTCATAGCTCATGTTCGATACATGCGAATCACCAAAATAGATGCTATTGATGCTTTATTATCAATCGATGATGGATTCACACAGACATGGATAGTAGACTTTGGAGCTTCTTTTCATGTTACTCCATGTTTGGAGTGCTTTACTACATTTGATGCAGGAAGTTATGGAAAAGTTTATTTTGGTAACAATAGTGCTTGCAATATTGATGGTATTGGCACCACACACTTGTCTTTGGATAATGGTCAAGAGCTCGTGCTCAAAGATGTCAGGTATGTACCTAGCATTAAGAAAAGTTTGCTACCTGTAGGACAGATGGATTTGCATGGTTACACTACATTATTCGGTGGTGGATTGTGGAAACTTAAGAAAGGATCTATGGTTATTGTGAAAGGTTGTAAAAAGGGCACTCTGTCATGAACATAGACTCGAATGTGAACCTTAGGCCCTGACGGGAACTAAAACGCTCCTTATGTGCAACGCTCGGCCACAACCGAGCTTAGAATCATACACAGAAAACGGGAAATAAAATGCACGAACCAATGGAGAGAAGAGTACGCAGGATGTTTAATGTGGAAAACCCTGAGAGGGAAAAAAAACCACGGTAGTCCACTGCCTGCTAACTATCACTATGTCACGAATGTACAAACAGTGAGCTCACGGAGGCAATGACCTCACGCTCACGATCTTCGCCACAGGCGGCGGTTACAACAGAGGCAACGACCTCTTTCTCTCTCTCTCTCTCTGTACACAGTTACGCGCTCTATCTCCTTGCACCAACAAGAAAATGACAACAACAACAACAACAGTGATCTAAAAGTTTGCCCTAAGTCATATTTATACTAATATGACTTTTCGGCTATTTACAAATATAGCCTCGATGGACTCTCAGAAACATATTTACGAATATGTCTCTTCATCCGGTGAGCATTCCTCACCGGGTCTGCACCATCCGGCTCTCCGTAGTCGGGTACTCCTCATCCGGTCTTCACCGGGTCTGCACCATCTGGCTCTCCGTAGCCGGGTACTCGTCATCCGGTCTTCACTGGGTCTGCACCATCCGGCTCTCCGTAGCCGGGTACTCCTCATCCGGTCTTCATCGGGTCTGCACCATCCGGCTCTTCGTAACCGGGTACTCGTCATCCGGTTTCGGCCTCGGCCGAGTTTGCTTATCAGCACTGTTCTTCTCCCTTCCCATCAGGAGGGACCTGTCTCCCAACAAACTCCCCCTTCACTCCGGCATGGAGTGTCTTACTAGACCGATCCTCTTCCGGCATGCATCCAGCTTGTCGGGTACCAGAACTTTGGTCAGCATATCTGACCCGTTCTCGGCCATGTGGATCTTCGTCAGTGCGAACTCCTGGTCCTCTACTCTTTCCCGGATCCAGTGATATCTTCGTTGTATATGCTTCGTCCGGGAATGGTAGGCTGCATTCTTAGCAAGATGGATGGCACTTTGACTATCGCAATAGAGCCGGTATTCATCTTGCCGGATACCGAGCTCTCCGATGAAGTCCTTTATCCATAAGATTTCCTTGCCGGCTTCCACAGCTGTCATGTACTCTGCCTCCGTGGTTGACAATGCAACCGTCTTCTGCAGCCTCGACTGCCACGAAACAACGTCGTCGTGAAGGAATGTCGTCTTCATGTCCAGCTGCTCTACCTCGAGGTCCATGCTTGCTGCTATACTCAGCACCGTCCAGATGGAGGTCATCTTTACTACCGGGGCAAATATCTCGTCGAAGTCTACACCCTTCTTCTGCTGGAACCCCTTAACCACGATCCTGGCTTTGTATCTCGGGGGGTTGCTGCATCTCCCGGTTTCAACTTGTACACCCACTTGTTTCGGAGTGCCCGCTTTCCTTTCGGCAACTCCACCAATTCGTGCGTATGGTTCTCATGCAGGGAATCCATCTCGTCCTGCATGGCACTTAACCATTTTTGGCTGTGGGTGTCATCCTTCGCTTCTTCGAAGCTTTCCGGCTCCCCCTCATCGGTCAGCAGAACATGCTCTGCATCCGGAAATCTCTAGGGGGCCCTTCTCTCTCTGAGAGGATATCTCCGTCTTCGGGCTTCGGTAACTGGCTCCTCCATTTGCTCTTCATCCGAATCTGATTCGGTGCCTTGGCCGGTTCCGGTTTCGGCTTCCTCTACTTATTCTTCTGCCGGTTCGATATCCTCACCGTAACCGGCTGGCTCCTCGCGTTGTCGTGAAGATCCGTCACTACGCGCGGATCGTGAGGCGGAACCGTCGGGGTTCTGGACCGGAAGGATTCAAAGTCGGTACAAGCTTTGGTGCAAGCTTTAGCGAGAAACTACTTAAGATAGATTGGGAAAGAGAGAAGTTGAGATTACACGATTGAGAGAGATTGATTGAACTTTTAACTTTAGATTTAAGAAACAAGTTACACGATCAATTTCATAACGAATTTCTTCCTCTTAATTTTCATAAAAAAAACCGTGTTTTTTCTCCTCCCCCTTCCTTCTTTTATAGATGCTCTCATGCATATGATGCATGTGAGGGTACAAGACATGCATAAATTGCACGTTTGCCATTTGGCACTTATGTATTACATGTGGTGCATGATAACCATGTCACTCATTTTAGCTCTCATGTATGAGAATTTACATGTAAAAGTACAATGATAAAAATAAAAATTGAACTAAATAGCATGGCTTAATGGTAAGCCAATTGATTCCTAACTTGGAGGTGCAAGGTTCGAATCCTTCCTTGCCCTCCTTGTATATGTATATATGTATATATATATTTATATATTTATTTATCTAGTCGCCGGACGCCGGTTAGTCGGATGCCGTCGGTTACCGGTGTCGTCGCCGGATTGCCGTGGGATCACCGGCTCCATCGCCGGTCCGGTTTTAGTTGTCCAAAACCCTTTACGAGTAGCTCGCCCACCTCTACTCTTAGTTCAAGTTACCTTGAACTCTCTATGCTCCACACATAAACACAAAGATAATGTCTTTTGCTCCACCTTATATATGATGAGAGCCGTATTTGTCGTGCCTATGTGGGATATCTCACAATTTTCTCTTTTCCTTTCACAAACTTTATACCCTCATATCTTGACATTTAGTTGTCCGTTTCTCGTGTAATAAAGTGCATTTGAAACCTCTATCATTTTGTACTTAGATATTAAATTTATTTTAAATGTTATCTTCACAATTATTGTATTATGTGATTTATACTCGATTTTGTACGTTTTATAGGATTTTCACACTATTGCCGAAAATCTTCACGACATCCACCCCCACCAAACCGCACGTCCTCCGGTACGTGCCAAGAAGAGAGAAAGTGAGATTTCGGCTACGATGATCAATTAGATTCCTCCATGTCTTCATTTTCATCCGCCCTGTTATGTTCATCGTCAAGGTAATCGAGGTCAGGATCCTTGTCTTGTCTTTTCTTGAAAATCTTTATTCTTTTTCCCACAATGGGTACGACCAACCTTGATCCGTCTAGTTCCGCAAGGTGGTATGTGGAATTATCGTTGGCACTTGTCACCACATACGGCCCGAACCATCTTCTTGCGAATTTCCTTGTTGTACTGTGTTGATTGTCAAGGGTGCTATCGTAAACCAAAACCCAATCCCCTTCTTCAATCTTCTTGGGATGAAGTCGATGCGTGTTGTCGAACCGAACCTTGTTCTTTACTCGGGCTGCCTTTATCATCTTTCGCGCTTTTTCTAAATCTTCAGGTCTTCTTTCAAGTTGCCTTATCCGCGCCGCTAATAACTCTTCTTGGCTCATCTCGTTCTCCCACGGTATCGCTACCCATGAGGCGATCGTCCTTTCGATGGGCATAATCGGCTTTTGTCCATACATAAGCTCCGTCGGCATATACCCTGTCACCCAGCTATGTGTCGTTCTATCGGCCCACAAGGCATAGGGTAATAGTCGTGGCCAATTCCCGACTCGACCATTGCATGCCCGTACGATGGCTTTAACGATAGGTCCATGCCCTCGCTCAATCTTCCCATTTGCTTCCGGATTGTAGGCAGTCGTGAGGGAGAGCTTCACGCCTAGTCTTTCGAAGAGCTTCGTCGCTTCGTGCGCGTCCAACTCCCCTCGGTCAGCCACTATCTTCCCTACACATCCATATCGGCAAACAACATCTTCAAGTAGAAATTTGCAAACGACTGAAGTCGTCTTATTTGTCAAGGCTCGTCCTTCCACTTGATTTGTCAAGTCTTCCCTTGCCAGCGCTAAGTACTTCATTTGTCCCACTCCCATTGGAATCGAGACTAGATCCACCAGCCATTTGAAGTGTATGGTGAGTGGGTATGTCGGCTTTAACTCATCACGATGACGTATATTTGAATATACTTGGCAAGTTTTGCATGTGGAGTACATCTTCTCCTTCAAGCACCAATACTTCTCCTTCAACTTTTCGAATGTCGCCCATGTTCCTCTATGACCTGCCCAAGCACTCTCGTGGAATTCGGTCATGAGCATCTCTTGCTCTTCTTTCTTTACCACCACTCGACGTGGTATTCCTGTCCTTCTTTTAGGATGTCGCCAAAGGAATCCTTCCTTCAAGAAGTATCAGTAAGCTTTCTTTCGGATTCGTAGGGCCTCCTCCTTTGTCAACGAAGCATTTGTCGCCAATGTTCTTAGGAATCTACCGATGAGTAACCACTCCCCTTCATACTTGTTCTCGTTGAAGGCATGGAGGGTTTGCGTGTCCTGGTCTTCCGCCGACAATCGAGCCATCTTGAAGAAGTCGAGGGCGACATCTTCATCTTCCGAAACCATGTTACTTCCATTTGAAAATCTTGCCCTCGACAGCATGTCAACCATGGCGTTCTTCTTCCCTGCAATGTGACGGATCTCTGGGTTTAAAGACTTGATGTAGGCGATCCACCTTAGCATAGCAAGATCTGGGGTCGCACATCCCGAGACCATTCCGAGAATTGGGAGACAATCTGTCTCTATTATCACTTCTGACCCGATCAGGTAATCTTTGTCCGTCTTCACTACCGACACAATACCCCAAAGTTCCCGCTTGACTTGGGCATATCTTTGTTGCCGTTCGCTGAGAACCTTTGCTCCAAACCGGATGGCATATCGCGCATTATCTTCACCTTCTTGATTAATGACCCACCCGATTCCAGTTGGGCTCGTATCTACCGTCACATAAATTGGTTTCCCTTCGGCATAGTCGGCCTTCCTTAGTGCCAGAGCTTCAAGAAGCAGTTTCTTTAATCTTTGCATCGCCTTTGTGTGCTCGTCTCGCCATTCGAACTTTATTCTTTTCTTTAGTAGTCCATATAACGGTTCGGCGACATCAGCGTAGTGAGGAATCCATATATGATAAAACGCGCACGCTCCAAGGAACCTTCAAACCTCCGTTTGGTTTTCGCATTCTTCTTTCATGTCTTGGATTGCGTTCACTTTGGATGGCGAGGGCTTCCGGCCGTATGCTCCACACAAGTGACCTACCACCAAGATCTCTGGTTGCCTGAATGCGGATTTTTCTCCCGAAAATGTCAAATTCGCATCTTCGAGCCTTTGAAGCACCTTCTCGCAATCTTTCATATGATCCGCAACGAACTTTCTACAACCTTCCTTATCTTTTGATTCATCTTTCTCCTCATCCGAACATCCTTTTATCGGAATATCATCCAAGAATGGCATCGTGATGTCCGGAATGCAATCCTTCAAGACTTTATTCATGGCATTCACCATATGAGCCACCGAGTTCATTGCGCCTTGGGGTAAGGTACACATCCGCACAAGCCCGATCGGAGTCCTCATGGTTGTAATGTCCCGACTGTCAATCGCCAATTGGAATTGGTCATATCCGGAGTAGAGATCGCCAATGGAGTAGATGGACCGGCCTGCAAACGCTTTGGCAAATTCGTCCACGCTTGGACCGATTCCGGCATTTCGAATTGTCACCTTGTTGACGGGTTGAAGATCTTGGATGAATCGCAATGATCCATTCTTTTTCGGCACCGTGAACCACCTATTGGAATAAGGAGCATTCGACGGTTCTAGAATTCCCATACTCACCTTCTCCTTTAAGAGCTCGATCAGCTTCGGAAGGTGTGCTCTCGGAACCGGTTTCGGTTTCAAATTCCAAGGCACATGAGGCACCGTGAAGATCACCATCGGCTCTATAACCTTTAGGTCGGCGCATCCGATTTCTCGTGGGAAGAATGCGAAAGCCTTCCCATGTCTCTCAAGCATATCGCGAAACATTTGCTCCTCTTCAGGGAGAAGGAAATCCTCCTTTCCAACTCATAGCTTCACCTTCGTCTCTTTGGTGAAGACATGACCTATCTTCTTCGGATCTCTTAAGCTTGGATCGTTAGCGACTTCCTTCATCTTTTGCCAACTATCTTCCGGTAGCGGAACCGCAACTGGCTTGATCTTCTTATCCACCGTTTTATATTTCGTGTTGATGTCAGCTACCTTCATCGAGATGCCACAACGGTATTCATCGATGATAGCGTACATGTTGACGGAGTTAACCGAAATCACGCGTTGGTTGTGAAGATAGCTCAAGTCCACGACGTCCTCGATTTCGCCGATGGTGTCGTTAAATGAGGCTTCTTCCATAATATGAGTCACGAACTCTCTTTCTTCTATTATGTTCTCTTCTTTCAACATCTTCTCGAACTCTTGTATCCGGTGCTTGTGCTTCTTGTCGGGTAGTACTAGTTTACATGCGCCACTAGGTGTGACACATGTTGCTTCTCCTCGCAATCCACGCACTCTTCTTTTCTTGTGATTGCTCGGACTATTTGTGCCCCATGCTTCAATAGTCCGCTCTAAAAATCCGAGGATTCATCTCCGAGACTATCTCGATTCCTTTCATGATTGGCTCGCACCGTTAGGAATTGGACCGATCTTTGGTTGTCAAGACTCTTTATTCGTGCGAAGGTTGCTCCATTATCGAACACTTTGGTCTCCATCCGAGATGATGTGATATAAGGTTGCCCTAGGATGACAGGATGCGACGCCGATTCTTGTACGAAGAAGTGTTGATCCATCTCCACATCCCCGATCGTGACTTTGATATTGGGACAAGCTCCATACAAGTTCTCCGTAGACTTAGTTGCCGCACGAATCTTCCATCCGTGGTTTGTATTGATTGGCCACCTTCCCTTTTTGTAGAAGTCGGTTGACATGAGGTTGATCTCCGAGCCGTGGTCGATCAAGGCTACGACGGTCTCTTTCTTCTCCCCGATCTTCACCGGCGTCTCCGTTGTCGCTCGTGCCCAATGAGGTCGAGTGTAGTGGCTGTCCACCATATCTTCATCGATTTCGTCTCTTGCCATCGTTATGGCATTCGTTTTTGCTTTGTGCGGCCTCTCTTCTTCCTCATCCGATTGTTGTCTCTTTCTCTTTACAAGGTCCACGATCATGTCATGGAACTCCTTCTTCGTAATGCCAAGCAATTTCCTCAAGGAAAAAGTTACGTGGCTATCAAGAACTCGTTCTTCGAGAATCTTCTTTAGGTCCGTTGTCTGCTCTATGTCCGACCTTAGCTTATAGGTAGGTATAGTCCTAGTCCTCCGAGCGGGGTCTTCGACACCAACCTTCACGGGCCGCATTGTTTCTTCAACTTGTATGCTCGGCTCCCCTTTTCGGCTTGATTCTCGTTCCTCCGATTGTAAAGGTCGACTCGTCTCCGCATCGTCCTTCTTTTTCGCATTCCTTGTTTCATGTCTTTTAGATGGGCCTTGCTCTTCTATTCTCTTTCTCTTTTCTTCAACGAACACCTCGTGGTTGTCGCACATCACCTCTGCGAGTATGGTGTTGTCGTCCACTGGATCCGACCACCCGGTTATACTTTGCACGCTTCGGTCCGCAAGCTGTACCTCGTTCGATGTGATTTTTCCCTTCTTCTCATATTCGAGAACGGAAGTCCAAAACTTTGCTCCCGCTCTAGCAGCTTCAGTCTTGTCTTTCCCGACTCTTATTCCGGCCGACGCAGCATAGTGCATCGCATCCACATGAGTCGCATCGGCATCCTCCATAGATCTCTTCATTCCTCCTCTTCCGAAATTCACCCGTAGGGGTCTTCTAGTCTCGCTTGAGCAGATCATGTTGTCCTCTATGTATACGATATTTTGTCTCTCGAAGGCTCGCACAATCCCTTCTCAAGTGGTCCATGCTATTGCACCACACGCATCTAAAGGGTTCTTTTCCTTTAGGGCCCCGACGATTCATGTTGGCTAGCGTGACCTTCTCGAACTTCTTCGCTAGCTCTTCAATGATGTCGTCATCAATCTTCTTTTCTTCCACGTTACTTTGTCTTGGCGGCTCAGCTACTTTCGGCGGTCTTGCTTTCTCCATGGTAGTCGATCCCGTCAAGTCGGTGTCATCAACCCATTGGCGACGCTTGTCGAGCCTATTGCATGCCCACTTCACCGCGATCCAGCCCGCTACGAGCCCATTTGCTTGGGTATCATCTTCGAGAAGAGTTCCCAACTCCCATCTATCCTTTATGTCCACGGCCTTCAAGAAGTACAAAGTCTTGTCCTCTTCAAGCAACACTTGGTTCGTATTGGGGAGACGACTAAACATCTGGTCGAATTCGTCGTACACCCTCGAGACGCTCATCTTCTTATTCTTCTTCTCTATCCACTTCATCAGGGCATGTCGAGTCATCCTCGTTGAGTCTTCAGTCACGAACTCCGCTAGTATCATTTTCTCGAACTCAGACCATGTTGTCTTACCTTCTTGAAGCTCGATGACGCGTCTTTGGATGTTGTTGGTGACAACTCTCTTGAAGCTTGCGATTTGACACGCCTCCGACACGTCCCTCTGATTCATCTCCCTTCTATATCCATCAAGGAACTTCGTATAGTTCCTTCCATCAAATTGGCCCTCGAGCTCTACGACACGATCGACAACCTTCTCCACGCTCGCGTCGTTGTCCCGAGATCTCATCATTTGTTCGACGATTAGCATCATCCTTTCGAGCTCTCCTGCTTCGTTGCTTGAGGACGCCATCTCCAAGTATTAATCTCGACTTGATCCTTCCTACCGCCTCGTTCACGTCGGGTTCACCACTTTATTATGTCGTGAAGATCCGTCACTACGTGCGGATCGTGAGGCGGAACCGTCGGGGTTCTGGACCGGAAGGATTCAAAGTCGGTACAAGCTTTGGCGCAAGCTTTAGCGAGAAACTACTTAAGATAGATTGGGAAAGAGAGAAGTTGAGATTACACGATTGAGAGAGATTGATTGAACTTTTAACTTTAGATTTAAGAAACAAGTTACACGATCAATTTCATAATGAATTTCTTCCTCTTAATTTTCATAAAAAAACCGTGTTTTTTCTCCTCCCCCTTCCTTCTTTTATAGATGCTCTCATGCATATGATGCATGTGAGGGTACAAGACATGCATAAATTGCATGTTTGCCATTTGGCACTTATGTATTACATGTGGTGCATGATAACCATGTCACTCATTTTAGCTCTCATGTATGAGAATTTACATGTAAAAGTATAATGATAGAAATAAAAATTGAACTAAATAGCATGGCTTAATGGTAAGCCAGTTGATTCCTAGCTTGGAGGTGCAAGGTTCGAATCCTTCTTTGCCCTCCTTGTATATGTATATATATTTATATATTTATTTATCTAGTCGCCGGACGCCGGTTAGTCGGATGTCGTCGGATGCCGTTGCCGGATACCGGTGCCGCCGTCGGTTATCGGTGCCTCGCCGGATGCCGTCGGTTACCGGTGTCGTCGCCGAATTGCTGTCAGATGCCGGTGTCTCACCGTCACCGGATTGCCGCCGGATCACCGGCTCCATCACCGGTCCGGTTTTAGTTGGCCAAAACCCTTTACGAGTAGCTAGCCCACCTCTACTCTTAGTTCAAGTTACCTTGAACTCTCTATGCTCCACACATAGACACAAAGATAATATCTTTTGCTCCACCTTATATATGATGAGAGCCGTATTTGTCGTGCCTATGTGGGATATCTCACAATTTTCTCTTTTCCTTTCACAAACTTTATACCCTCATATCTTGACATTTAGTTGTCCGTTTCTCGTGTAATAAAGTGCATTTGAAACCTCCATCATTTTGTACTTAGATATTAAATTTATTAAAAATGTTATCTTCACAATTATTGTATTATGTGATTTATACTCGATTTTGTACGTTTTATAGGATTTTCACACTATTGCCGAAAATCTTCACGACAGCGTGCTAACCGGTCTCTTGCCGGTTGGGTCTGTTCATTGTAGAGTCTATCCTTACCAGTCGACTCGGAGCTCATTATCTTCTTCTCCGACTCCCAGTCGGCGAGCGTCTTGTCCTCCATGAAGATAATATCTCAACTCTGGAATAGCTTCTTGTCGACTGGGTCCCACACTCGGTAGCCAAACTCATCGTCACCGTAACCGAGGAATATGCATGGCCGGGTCTTTGGATCTAACTTTCCTTGCCGGTCCTTAGCTACATGCACGTACGCGAGACACCCGAACACCTTCAAATGCCGGTAAGATACTTCCTTACCGGTCCATACTCTCTGTGGCGTGTCTCCGTCCAAGGGTACTGAGGGTGATCTATTTATCACAACATATGTCGTCGTCGACAATGCCTCAGCCCAAAACTTCTTGGGTAGTTTTGCATGCGCTAGCATACTCCGGACCCTCTCCATTATGGTCCGGTTCATCCTCTCGGCCAGTCCGTTTAGTTCCGGCGTCTTCGGCATGTTAAATTCGAGCCGGATCCCCTTCGAGCGGCAGTACTCCTCGAACTGGCCCCGGTATTCTCCTCCGTTATCTGCTCGAACCGCCTTCAGCTTCCGGCCGGTTTCTCTTTCCACTCTCGCGTGGAGCTCTTTGAAGACGGATAACACCTGATCCTTCGTCTTCAACGGTGCGGCCCACAGCTTCCGGCTGTGGTCATCTATGAACGTCACGAAGTACTGCGCTCCGGCATGTGACTTCGTGTCTACTTGACACACATCTGTATGCACCAACTCCAGTGGTGCATTACGTCTTATCAGTGGCCTTGGTCAGAAGGAGGTCCGGTTTTGCTTACCAGCCAGACAATCAGTGCACTTCTCCAAGTGCACGTTCTTCACTGGAATGAGGTTGTCGTCTGCAAGCCTCTTCATCCCCTTCTCGCTCATATGACGGATAACACCTGATCCTTCATCTTCAACGGTGTGACCCATAGCTTCCGGCTGTGGTCATCTATGAACGTCACGAAGTACAGCGCTCCGGCATGGGACTTGGTGTCTACTTGACACACATCCGTATGCACCAACTCCAGTGGTGCATTACGTCTTATCGGTGGCCTTGGTCAGAAGGAGGTCCGGTTTTGCTTACCGGCCAGACAATCAGTGCACTTCTCCAAGTGCACGTTCTTCACTAGAATGAGGTTGTCGTCTGCAAGCCTCTTCATCCCCTTCTCGCTCATATGACATAGCCTCTTGTGCCACAGCTCACCGGTAGTGTCGGATGCCACGTTCACTTCTTCTGGACATAACCGGGCATTCATCAGGTACAGTGTGTTGACCTTCCGGGCCCGAGCCACAATCAGGCTCCCTTTGCTAAACTTCATGACACCGTTCCGGATGCTACTCGTGTAGCCTTCATCATCTAGCCGACCGGCTGATATCAGGTTCAAACGAACCTCCGGAACGTGTCAGACATCCTTCAACATGAACTTGCATCCGGTTGGTGTTGTCAGCCACACGTCTCCTATGCCGACAATTCGGCATGTACCTTCATTCCCCATCCGGACACAGCCGTGATCACCGGCTGAGTAGGATGAGAAGCATTTCCGGTCCGGGGTAAGGTGGAACGACGCTCAGGAGTCTACCACCTAGGTCATCCCGTCGCCGGCAAGGTTTATCTCACTTTCCTCGGTGATGAGCATCAACTCTTCTTCACTTGCCACAATTGCCGTCGTCCTCTTCCGGTCTTTACCGTTCCGGTCCGGTGTCCGCTTCGAATCGGTACCGTCGGTTTCCTTGTCTTTCCGGAAATGCCGACAGTTCTTCTGGAAGTGTCCCGGCTTGCCGCAATAGAAGCAAGTAGGCCTCCTGTTATGTACACATAACGTTGGTGAGGGTAGGTCACTAATATTTACATTAGTGAAGGGTATGTTCACTATTATTAAAAAGGGGACTAATGATTGGATAGAATGAATGATATGTGCATGCACTATCATGATTTAGACAACCAATGAATAGAGAGCCTTTTAGAAAGGCACATCTATTCAAGGGGCCTAGGAAAAGGTATAAATATGAGGCTTAGCTACCCTCATAGGAATCACGTCGGAAGGCTGCTGTCGTAGACACCGGTGGTGCGGGCTAGGCTTTCGTCTCGACGATCGTGTTTATCTCTTCCAAGGTATTAGTCATCCTAATATCCGGCGGTATGCGACGTCGGTGGTAGGTTGGCTATGTCTAGATCATAGCTCGGGGGTGGTCGGGTGGAACGGGTTCTTCTATCCAATCTATTTTCTTCGTTTTTACTTGATTTGGTCTATTGATTAGTAATAGACTCTTAACAGTGGTATCAGAGCTTTTACTAACAATTTTTTTGTTGTTTTGATGTTTTTTGCGTGTGAGCGAGGGGGATCTAACAAGGTTCGTCATGCTCTTCTCAGGATCAAAACAACACTCTAAACCCGGTATTCTTCTTTTTTGATCTCTTCTCTTTTTCTATTATGCGTTCTTTATGGTCGAATCAAATTGGTATTACGTTTTATTCTCTTTCTTTCTACCTCCTACTACGCTACGATTTTACTTATTATTATGCATCGGGCCGAGCGTGTTTGCACTAATCGCACACGCTCAACTCATGGCCTTTTGGATATTGCGATATATATCCCACTCTCTCCTCTCTTGAACTCTTACGATAATAATTATTCTTGTGCATTGGGTCGAGCGTGTTTGCTCTAATCGCACACGCTTATCTCATGGCCGTTTTGCATATGATGTTGAGTATACCACTCTTCCCCTCTATTGAGCCATCACTTGGCCGATTCTAAGGGATGATGTGGCCTTGACGAGGTGTATGTTGCCTACCTATGCCACTCTACTCTCTATTAAGCCATCAATTGGCCGATTCTATGGGATGTTGTGGCCTTGACAAGGTATATGTAGCTTACATATGCCACTTTCCTTTTTAATTAGCCATCAATTGGCCGATTCTAAGGGATGATGTGGCCTTGACGAGGTATATGTCACTTACCTATGCCACTTTCCTCTTTAATTAGCCATTACTTGGCCGATTCTAGGGATATGTGGTGGTCTTGAGGAGGTGCATGTCAACTACCCTAGGGTTTCGTATCTTAGGGCATGTTTGATTCCATACACCTAATTGTTGATTATTCTAATTAAATTTTAATTTCATAAGTATTGTTTCACTTATATGATTTTCTAGTAATTATTATTTACCCGCCCACAATTAACTCTCCTTTTTCCACTTCCTTTTCATGTATAAAGTATTTACATCGTTTATTTTTAATGTAACCTTTACGTGTAGACTATTTTTTTCGTATGGAGTGGCTTGTTGAACGATTTTTTTTTCAACGGGTCATCTAGGTTTAACTCTTATCATCAAGCCTTAGAAAACGAGTAAAACCATATGAGTTCCCTTATTGATGTTTTACTCATGGATTTGAGTATTACATCTTTGCGCACAACACCATCATCACTTGTATCAATTTGTGGCTTATGTCACAATTGTGCAAGTTATAACAATCATATTGGGATGTATATGTGCATACCTTGCACTTCCCATTTATTTGTGACATTGTTTTTTTTTTTCGTAGGTAACACATGGGTTCTTTTTCTTTTTTTTTACCCTTGTTTTCGTCACTACTTAACTCTTATGAGTAGTGCCTTATTTTATCATTTTATCATCACGTTTGCTTATTGCTCGCAAGACTAGAATATTACTTGTGAGTGCACTTGTTTTTTCACGTAATACACTTTCTCGACCATATAATACATGATGGGTTGGCATTAATATAAGGCTATCTAGGAAATTTCATTGATGTAAGAACCATGGTTGAGCCTCGGGGAGCCGCCATGATTACTCAAGATAGAGATCCGAGAAATACATCTTAGCTATGTTCCGCAGATCATCCTCAGTCTGATGGACAAACTGAACGAGTTAATCAAATTATTGAGGACATGCTTCGAGCTTATGTAGCAAAAACCCCTTCTAAGTGGGAGCAATACCTTCCTATCTTAGAATTTGCCTATAATAACTCTAAACATACATCCACTGGATATAGTCCTTTTATGTTGATGTATGGTTTTCAGCCACGTGCCCCAGTTGATGTCACGATTCATCGTGATACATTAGACAGTACACGCAATTTTTTGCAAGACATGAACCAAATGTTGCATATTGCCAAAGAAAATGTCAAGACAGCTCAAGATCGTGCTCGATTTTATGCTGATCAGGATAGACGTCCTCGTGCATTTACTATTGGTCAAAAAGTTTTTTTGCGTGTCCCGACTGATTCTACGTCATTATCTACGGGCAAGTGCGCTAAGTTAGCCCCACGATATTGTGGCCCATTTGAAATCCTTAAGCGAGTTGGGTCATCTGCTTATCACCTTGCCTTACCTCGTAACGTTGGTATTCATCCTGTTTTTCACGTCAGTCGTCTAAAACCATTTTTAGGCTCTGGTGATAACACCATCACAATCCAAGATCTTGTAACATTAGAGGATTTTTCTTACAAACCTCATGTTCCTGAACGAATTCTTGATTCTCGTACTAAACGTTTACGTTCTAAAGAGATTCGGCTATTCAAGATCAAATGGATGGATAAACCTATTGATGATGCCACATGGGAACGCGAGCATTCGCTTAAGGCACAATTTCCTCACTTTATATTGCAAGAGTGCAATCTTTTGAAGTAGGGGAGTATGTTATGTACACATAACGTTGGTGAGGGTAGGTCACTAATATTTACATTAGTGAAGGGTATGTTCACTATTATTAAAAAGGGGACTAATGATTGGAAAGAATGAATGATATGTGCATGCACTATCATGATTTAGACAACCAATGAATAGAGAGCCTTTTAGAAAGGCACATCTATTCAAGGGGCCTAGGAAAAGGTATAAATATGAGGCTTAGCTACCCTCATAGGAATCACGTCGGAAGGCTGCTGTCGTAGACACCGGTGGTGCGGGCTAGGCTTTCGTCTCGACGATCGTGTTTATCTCTTCCAAGGTATTAGTCATCCTAATATCCGGCGGTATGGGACGTCGGTGGTAGGTTGGCTATGTCTAGATCATAGCTCGGGGGTGGTCGGGTGGAACGGGTTCTTCTATCCAATCTATTTTCTTCCTTTTTACTTGATTTGGTCTATTGATTAGTAATAGACTCTTAACACCTCCCCCTTGACTTTGACCATGTCCCCGACTTTTCCCGGTTCTGGGGGCTACGGTTCCTATGTCTTCCACGTTCCGATTCGGTAAGTAGCGCTTTGGAGTCGGAGCTCGTATCTTTATCTTTCCGACGCGCCTCCTCATCTAGCAAGCTCGACTTTACTCTTGCTAGGGATAGCCGTTTTCCTTCAGGCCCGGCGTTGCCCAAAGTGACGACCAACGTCTCCCAGCTATCCGGGAGGGAACCGAGCAGGAGTAGTGCTAGTACCTCGTTGGCGAGAGGTACTTCCAATGATGTTGCTTGGTGTATCAGCCCCTGGAAGGCATTCATGTGCTCCGCCATGTTGGAGCCATCTTGGTACCGGAGTCTTACTAGCTTCCGGAATACTGAAACCTGATTAACGGCATTTTTGTTTTGAAACATTATGCCGATCTTCTCCCAGAGCTCATGAGCCTTGCTCTCTTCATTGAAGTTGTTGTATAGGCTCATGTCAATGAAGCACCGTATGTAAGCCGTTGTCTTCATGTGCATCACCTCCCATATCGTGGCGTCGATTTTGTCCGGTCTCTTGTCCCCAAACTGAACCGGCAAACAAAGATCTTTAACCACGAGCATGTCCCTCATCTTCGATTTCCTTACCGAATAGTTGGAGCCGGTGAGCTTGAACATGCCGCCAAATGATTCGTCCATTTTTTGTGTTGTTTTGCTCTGATACCACTTGACGGGAACTAAAACACTCTTTATGCGCAACGCTCGGCCACAACCGAGCTTAGAATCATACACAGAAAACGGGAAATAAAATGCACGAACCAATGGAGAGAAGAGTACGCAGGATGTTTAACGTGGAAAACCCTGAGAGGGAAAAAAACCACAGCAGTCCACTGCTTGCTAACTATCACTATGTCACGAATGTACAAACAGTGAGCTCACGGAGGCAACGACCTCACGCTCACGATCTTCGCCACAGGCGGCGGTTACAACAGAGGCAACGACCTCTTTCTTTCTCTCTCTCTCTGTACACAGTTACGCGCTCTATCTCCTTGCACCAACAAGAAAATGACAACAACAACAACAGTGATCTAAAAGTTTGCCCTAAGTCATATTTATACTAATATGACTTTTCGGCTATTTACAAATATAGCCTCGATGGACTCTCAAAAACATATTTACGAATATGTCTCTTCATCCGGTGAGCATTCCTCACCGGGTCTGCACCATCCGGCTCTCCGTAACCGGGTACTCCTCATCCAGTCTTCACCGGGTCTGCACCATCCGGCTCTCCGTAGCTGGGTACTCCTCATCCGGTCTTCACTGGGTCTGCACCATCCGGCTCTCCGTAGCCGGGTACTCCTCATCTGGTTTCGGCCTCGGCCGAGTTTGCTTATCAGCACTGTTCTTCTCCCTTCCCATCCGGAGGGACTTGTCTCCCAACAGGCCCTTGTATATATATTCTTCCTAGACAAAATTTAGACTTCAAACCTTTGTATAAAGAGTGGTATGTAAGACCTAGTATGTAAGACTCAGTATGTAAGAACCAATATGTAAGACTCAATATGTAAGAGTGAGTATGTAAGACTTGGCATGCAAGAATTAGTATGCTTGATATTATAGTATGTAAGACTTGGCATGAGCATGCTTATCATGCATCACTACATGTATAAAAAGGGTTGATCTCCCTTGTTAACATCAAGGAGATCAACACCAGTCATGGAATAGATATTTTTACTCATTGTCATGAACTTCTCAATCTCCCTATCTCATCAACTTCCCCATCTCGTTACCCCCAATTGTTCATCTCTCGTGGGGGCTTATAAGTATACATGGGGAGGTGTAGAGTTCGAGTCTCTCGTGTGATGAATTAAGGAGTATTTTGCTCCCGTTCCATTTTTGTCGTAAAGAAAAAAAAAAAGCATGTAATGTTAAAATAGGCGCCTCTTTCCTCTATAAGAAGGCAGGAATAGGGCTTATTATGGGGTCACCCATTTTGTCTTAGGGGTGTACCACTAGGTTTTCATCTTCTCATCTTCTTCTTGGGTTAGGGTTTTGTAGCCTCCCTTTCTCCTCCTTTTTTTTCTAGTGTTAGGGTTTGAGAGGTTCTACATTTCTTCTTTCCTCCTGAACATATTAGAGGAAATATGAATTTAGGGTTTGTGAGTTTTGCTCCTATTATACTTCTTACTCGAGATTTAGGGTTTGGATTTCCTAAACAATGGGCTTTTTCGGCATCTCGGTAGTGGTCAACTGAGTGGCCAAAAAGCAGAAGGGAGGTTGTAGTGGCACGAGGGCTACTTCGAATCGAGGCAACATAGCCGTCGCAAGTAGTTGAGCTCAGAGCCCACTAGACAAAAACCACCTATTTGTGGTGTCAAGTCTATAAATTCTAAAGAAAACAAAAACCCCTTTTGATGCATAGTTTTTTTTCTTAATCATGAAACTAATTCTTTGTAAGAAAGAAAACCCGAAACTAATTGTTGTTTAAACCCTATTTTATATAAATATTTACGTATATGTCCCCCATGTCATTGACGTCATATGCTCCCACTTCCTCACCGCTTTTGTCTCCCCGGTCCAAGGCCCCAGCAGTCCCATTCGAACGACACACGCAAGCGAAACATAGTGACATTGGTGAACCCAACGTGAAAGAGCGGTAGGGGAGGACAAAGACAGACGAAGAAGATTTCATGGAGATGATATCAAAGACGATGGTGGATTCGCGCGGTACTGGTAAAAGTACTGACAGGTACTTCAATATTCCTACATGCGACTGATACTAACTACAAGACAATGATTACCTAGTAGCCTAGGCTACTACTAGGCTTCAGGTTCTTGGTCGAATCCGGCTCTCTGATCCGTCTCCCCAATCCGGTCAGTTGTTTCCAGAGACCAATCCGGCTCATCCTTCTAGATGCCGATCCGGATCCGGTTGAGTTTGCTTGCTCAACACTCCCCCTCAAGCTCAACTTGTGGTCGGATCGTGGTGTTAGTGTATGTGGCAGCCGATTCTTCTACCCGGCTCCTTCTGGCGTTGCTCCGCCTTGCTCGCGCTCCTTGTCCGGTCCGGTCCTGTTTGCCGCGACCCTTCTGGTTCTGCGCACCTCGACCTCCTCGGTTAGCTTGTTTGCTCAATAGGCCCATTTCAGCTCCCTCGCTACTGTGACTCCGACGCTTGTCGACCCATCAGTTCCTTTGTGTTGGCGTCGACTTCCGCTATGTCCATGTTCGTTTGGCCTTTAGTTGATTCGGCTTCTCTGAATTTTGTAATGGATCCGGTTTCCTTCGATTCGTTCCAGCTCTTGTCCAAAATGGTCGCTCCTGATTCGTTCCGACTCTTGTCCGAGTCGGTCTTCTTCAACTTGTCTTTCGGTTTCATGCCATTTACCACATCAGACCATGTTTGGGTGTTGGCCTTCTCCTTTCGTTTCCACTTGCTCCGACTTGTTCCGATGTGCCGACTTCCTTCATCGACTCGGCTTCCTTTTTCCCTTTGTCTCCCCCTTTGTTGGTTCTTTCTTCCTCCCCGGCTCCTTGTCCGGTGCCATCCGTTCCCTTTCCTTTTCTCCCCCTCAAGTGCACCACATTGAGATGCTAAACACCAAGCATTTCGGTGAAGTGCTGCAACTTATCCAATTCGAGCGGTTTGGTGAAGATATCGGCAACTTGCTGATCCGTCTGAACATACTAAAGTTCAACTTCACCGCTCAAAACCCGCTCATGCACAAAGTGATTGTGGACTTCTATGTGCTTCGTCCGAGCATGGAACACGGGGTTCCTGGCCAGCTGAATGTTGCTCATGTTGTCACAGTATATCAGGATCGGGGTCAGTACCTCAATCCACAGATCTTGCAGCAGTCGTTGAAGCCAGATGTCTTCACAGGTGGCATTGGTAGCCACTGTTGGCTGCTTCTTGTTGTTGCACGCAACAGCCGCGCTACCTAGAGAAAACATGTAACCAAAGGTGAATCGGCGATCCGATGCATCACCAGCCCAGTCGGCATTAGTATATCCAACTAGCTTCCAAACTATACCGTGACGGTATAACAATCCCCGATCCTTCGTGCCGTTAACATACCAGAGTATCTAGTGTGCGCACTGAAGGTGCTCGACGGTCGGCTTCTGCATGAACTGGTTGATCACTCCAACCGGGTAATTGAGATCGGGTCTAGTGATTGTCAAGTATATGACGCTTCCGATAATTTGTCTGAACCATTTCTCATCGTAGGCCAATCCAGAGTTGGGATGGAGCTTCTAGTTCCAGTCCAGGGGTGTAGAGACAGGTCGACATTCCGTCATGCCAAACTTGTACAACATATTCAACACAGAGTGTCGTTGTGAGAGCAATATGCCGTCGGGGGTTTGGATCACCTCGATGCCAAGAAAATAATGAAGGTCCCCCAGGTCCTTCATTTCAAATGCGTCCGACAGTTGGGACTTTACTCGGCCGATTTCATTGAGTCCGGGTCCGGTGATGACTAAATCATCAACATAAAGTAGGATGCAAACCGGACTGTCTGGACCTTGCCGGATGAACAACGATGAGTCGGGTTTAGAGGTCACAAACCCCATCTTACGCAACCCGTGCGTAATCTTCGCATTCCAAGCTGGGGGGTTTGTTTTAGATCGTAAAGCGACTTCTCAAGCCGGCACACTTGCCGACTTGTTCATCTCCGACTGAAAACCAGGGGGTTGGATCATGAAGACCTCTTCTTGAAGGTCTCCTTGAAGAAACACATTCTTCACGTCCATCTGGTGAAGATGCCAACCCCTTGCCGCAGCAACCGCCAGTACCAAAGCGAAGGTCTCGTCAGTACTCTGCGTTGATACCTGTGCGTATCCTTTCGCCACTAACTGGACCTTGTACTGGGTAACTGAACCGTCGGCATTGTACTTTACCTTGTACACCCATTTGTAACCGATCGGTTTACAATGTCGTGGAGGGTCAGCGAGGTCCCATATGTCGTTGGCATCGAGTACCTGCACTTCTTCCTCCATAGCAGCATGCCAATTTGCATCCTTTGCCGCTTTTGCGTAGCTCTCTGGCTCACACACTTCCGCCACTTTTGTGATGCACCATGTACTCATTGTACTCGTACCGCGTAATGGGGTTCTTCTGGCGAGATGACCGGCGTAACTTGTCGTTACCCGGTTTGAGGCCCTTCTTGGCCGATTCAGACTTCCTTTCTGAAGATTCACCTTCTTCCTTTCCGGAGTCACATTCGCTCCGAGCCGACTCAACGTTGCCAGTTTCGTATTCTGGCATCTTCTTCTTCCCCTTCTCTTTTCGCATGAACCGTCTCCTGAATTCCTTCCACGGGGAGAGCATGGTAGAGTCTCCACTACTCGCCGGTTCCTCATCCGACTGGTCACTTTGACCCAGTTGCTCGTTCGGTCTGCTCAACCGAAACGATTCCGGACTCTCTTCTATAGTCTCCAACTCATCATCTTCTATCTAGACCTCCTCGGGCTCACTAGCCTCATCTTTCGGAGTCGGTAAGGAGTACCATTATGCCGTCTCATCAAACTCGACATCTCGGCTTCCTCGGACCTGCTTAGTTTGAGGGTTATAGCACTTATACCCCTTCTGCCCGTGCGAGTAGCCGACTAGGATGCACTTCTCCGACTTCGGATCTAGCTTCTTTCGTTTCTCATCCGGTACATGCACATATGCTATGCTATCGAATATCCGAAGGTGTCTCAAATTCGGCTTCCGCCCGAAATACAGCTCATGTGATGACGCCTTATCTCCGATCCGGTTTTGGATGTAGACGGCCGTCCGGACCGCCTCAGCCCAGTAGAAATGGGGCATGCTCTTTTCCTCCAGCATTGCCCTTGCCATGTCGCATTCGACCGGTTCTTCCTTTCGGCCACACCGTTTTTCTCCGGTGTGTACCTGCAGCTAAATTTTCTCCGAATTATGTTCTACTGCAAATAATTGTTGAATTGGCCGGAAAAGTATTCTTTCCCGCCATCCGACCTCAGGCACTTGATCTTCCTCTCTGTTTCCCATTCAACCAAGCTTTGAAGGTTCCGAGAACACTGGAAGACTTCACTCTTCCTCTCGATGAGGTAGATCCACGTGTGCCGGTTGTAGTCGTCGATGAAGGAGAAGAAATACCGACTCCTGCCAAGACTAACGTTTTGTGTCGGTCCCCATACATCCGAATGGATTAAATCGAGCTTGTTATGGCTCCAGTTTCGTTCGGTGGAGAATGCAAGCCGGTGTTGCTTCCCAAGTTGGCAGGCTTCACAAAATTTGGCCTTCCGACTGCTAAATTTTGGCAAACCGAAGATAGTTTCGATTGGAGGTCCGGAAGCCTCCGATAGTTTACGTCGCAGATCCGCTTGTGCCACATGTCGATGTCCGACTTGACCTTCTGCCCTTTGGCAAACATGGCGGTGCCAACGTCATTGGTGTTGAGGATGAACATTTTCCCTTCTCTGTGCCCTTGCGCAATTATCCGGCCTTCTTCCTCGATGAAGCACCCTAGGTGCGTAAACCACACCTACATCCCCTGGTCAACGATTTGTCCAACTGACACCAAGTTCTTTGTGATAGTCGGAACTTGTAGTACGTTTATCAACTTCCCCTTTTGTCTGACCTGGCTTAAAGGGACTTCTCCGACATGCACAATCGGGTGAGGGGTGTCGTCTCCAGTTCGACAATCCCCGGTTGTCTTCGAAAAAGAGAACCACTCTTTATGGCTCGTCATGTGGTTGGACGCTCTGGAATCAATTTGGAAGTAGTCTTCTTCATCGAGTTAGCCTTGTCCTTCATCACGAAGGTTGGCCCTTAACCGGTTTTCCGGGTTCCAGATCCTTCCGATCCTTCCGCATAGTGCGAGCTCTGCTAGTTATCCCGACCGGTATTTCCGGATCCGGATTTGTCCGAATCGGCGCACTTCTTCCAACACTCGCTTTCCCTATGGCCCTTTTTGCCACAGTACCAGCATTCTGTGTCGGCCTTTCCTTGCCGGTTTCCGGCTCCACTTTGACTCGCCCTGCTTCTGGAGGGTCTGGAACTGTTGTTGGCTATGTGCCTCCGGTCCTACTCTTGCCAGCCACCTCCATTGCGTGCTGACCCACCACGTCCATGTGGCCGATCTGTCTCCGTGTACAACATTCGGTTGTCCGATAGAGTGGTCCTTGAACCACTCGCGTGGTTTTCTTCGACCATCAGCATCGATTGCAAGTCGAAGAAAGACGGTAGTTTCTCTCGGGTGTAGATCATTGTTCGGATTGGCCCGTACCTTTGCACTAGACCACCGAGGAAGATTTGTACCATCTCGTCTTCGTCCACTATCATGTTGATGGACCCGAGTGCGTCGCAAATCTCCTTTATCTTGGTGGTGTAATCCATAACCAACATGTCTCTTTGTTGAATGTTTTCAACTCTTGCCGGAGCTGCAACATATAGGTTATGGTACTCGTGGCGAAAGTCTTCCTCAGATTTCCCCAGGCCTCCTTCAGCGTCTTTGCATCCTTGATGTAGCCGAGCATCTGATCATGCACACAGGACGCAAGGCAACACAATACTCGGCTCGCTCCTTGCGCCCATACCGGGAAGTCATTGTGTGTTGGCTTCGGCACTACCTCGTTCGTTCCTTCCACGAAGCTCCAATATCCATGCCCTAGCAGGTACTGGTGCATCTTGTATGACCAGGATGCGTAGATGCTCCAGTAGAGCTTCTCTATTAGAAGTGAACTCGCCATTCCTCTGTCCATATCTTCTCTCTATCTATTGTTACCACGTTCTAGGTTCGTCTACGGAAGCAAGTGTTGGCTGTAGAGTTTCTCAACCCTCGCACTCTGATACCATGTGAATGTAAACGTGCAGAAGCATTAGACAAAACTGGCTCAGCCGGATAGCAACAGAGAATAAAAGGTTTAATGGAGAAGATTAATACACACAGAGAGTATACACATGAGAGATAGAGAGACTAGAACGTAAACGTTGATTGAAAAAATAACTCTACAACTCTGTACATACAACGTGCTAAACAACACTATTTATACAAGTCCATAAAGGACTAACAGAAGTACTGACAGGTAATTCAATATTCCTATAGGTGACTGACACTAACTACGAGACAATGATTACCGAGTAGTCTAGGCTACTACTAGGCCTTCAGTTCCCGCTCGAATCCATCTCCCCGATCCGACCGGTTGTTTCCAGATACCGATCCGGCTCATCCTTCTGGATGCCGACCCGGATCCGGTTGAGCTTCCTCGCTCAACAATCCCTAAGGAAAAATGGGTGACCCCATAATAACCCTTATTCCTCCCCTCTTATAAAGGAAAGAGGCGCCTATTTTAACATTACATGCTTTTTTTTTCCTTTACCACAAAAATGAAACGGGAAGAAAATACTCAATTCATCACAAGAGAGACTCGAATTCTACACCTCCTCATGTATACTTATAAGCCCTAACCACTAAGCTACTACAACTTTATTCTTATTATTATATTTTCATTCATATATTACTTTATGAGATGTGCGTGAAGCTTCACTTTTTGTCACACTACACACGCCACACCACGACATCCATCCCCACCAAACGGCACATCCTCCAGCATGTGCCAAAAAAAGTGATGTGGTGGGGCAAAAGGTTGTCAACTTTTCTTTTCTTTTCCTTCATTGCGCCTTGCCCGCGTGAATCCACCATCGTCTTCAACATCATCTCCATGAAATCTTCTTCGTCTGTCTTTGTCCTCCCCTACCGCTCTTTTACGTCATTTCACCAATGTCGCTATGTTTCGCTTGCGTGTGTTGTTCGAACGGGACCACCAGGGCCTTGGACTGGGGAGACAAAACTAGTGAGGAAGTGGGAGCTTATGATGTCAATGACATGGGGAACATATACATAAATTTGTATATAAAATACGGTTTAAACAATAATTAGTTTAATACCACGATTTTGGTGGTTTTCTTTCTAACATAGAATTAGTTTCATGATTAAGAAAAACAACTATGAATTAAAAGGGGTTTTTGTATTCTTTAGAATTTATAGGCTTGACACCACGAATTAGGTGGTTTTTACAACAATCAATTATGAAGTAATCAAAGGCTAAAATAATCTAGCGAAGGCGAGTCTAGTGGGCTCCGAGCTCGACTCCTTCCGACGGCTATGTTGCCTCGATTCGAAGTAGCCCTCGTGCCACTACAACCCCCTTCCGCTTTTTGTCCACTGAGTTCACCACCACGAAGATGCCGAAAAAGCCATGGTTTAAGAAATCCAAACCCTAAAATCTTGAGTAAGAAGTAGAATAGGAGCAAAACTCACAAACCCTAAAATCATATGTCCTCTAATATGTTAAGGAGAAAAGAAGAAAAGTAGAACCTCTCAAACCCTAACCCTAGAAAAAAAGGAGGAGAAAGGGAGACTACAAAACCCTAACCCAAGAAGAAGATGAAAACCTAGTGGTACACCCCTAAAGCAAAATGGGCGACCCCAGAATAAGCCGTATTCCTCCCCTCTTATAGAGGAAAGATGCGCCTATTTTAACATTACATGCTTTTTTTTTCCTTTACCACAAAAATGGAATAGGAGCAAAATACTTCTTAATTCATCACAGGAGAGACTCGAACTCTACACCTCCCCATGTATACTTATAAGCCCTAACCACTAAGCTACTACAACTTTATTCTTATTATATTTTCATTCATATAATACTTTATGAGATGTGCGTGAAGCTTCGCTTTTTCTCACACTACACACGCCACACCACGACACCGGTAATCCAACTTCTCGCATGGGCGAGTAGTCTTGATGTGTCGTCGTAGTAGCCACACCCGATCTCGAATGTCAAAACTGGATGGAAGCCGATGAAAATCCACGTAAACCTTGTGTGTTTGTTGAGCTTGTTGTAGATGAGTAGATAAATCCGCTTGTACCTTACATAGCTGCTCCAAACAATCCTCTACACAAGGATTTGTAGGTAAACTCTGGGGTTTCAAATACACACCACCGGGGGTGATAGCCCGTGTAAGCAAAAAATGGTGTCACCTTTGTCGATGAGTGGACAACGTTATTATACTCAAATTCGGCAAAGTGGAGAATATCCACCTAGTCATCTTGATGATAGGTTAAAAAGCACCGAAGATACTGCTCCAGCGTTTGATTTGTTTGTTCTGCTTGGCCGTCTATTTGTGGGTGGTAGCCGGAGGAGAGGCTACAAGTGACCTTAAGCATTTTAAAGAGGTGCTTCCTGGACTTCGAGACGAACTAGGGTCCACGGTCGCTGATGATACTTCACGCATGACAATTTCAGCGGTTTCTTCATTGGAGATTTCCTTAGTACATGGCAGGAAATGGGTCATCTTCGTATATCGATCTACTACTATTAAGATCGCATCGAATCCCTTAGAGACCGGAAGATCTGTGATGAAATCTAGGGCAATAGATTGGCATGGCTTGCTTTGAATTGCCAATAGTCCGTACCTGGTTGTTACGACTGTGAACAAGATGCTCGAGAGGGATTAATTTGTGCTAGAATGGCTTGAGCGAAAACATCTGTCTTCAAGTCCTCACGTATGGTATCCATAACGTGGGAATCCAAGGGCATACCGAAAACCTGCGTTGCTTGCAGTTGTGTTGGTTCCAAGATTACTTGCTTTTGGTTATCGAAAGCCGGCTCACTAGGGGTGCGGTGCTAGATACAAAAGTCGTGATAATGCATCTGCCTTCCCTTGTTGCTTCCCTGGACGATATGTAATTTTGAAGTCGAAACGAGTGAGGAATTGGGCCCACCGACCTTGACGTCGATTTAACACACGAGCATTCTGAAAGTAGGCAAGGTTTTTGTGATCACTAAATACGATGACTTGATGAGAAGACCCCTTTGGAAAATGCCTCCATTGCGTAAAGGAGTCCACTATTGGTAATAGCTCCTTATCATGAATTTCATAGTCGATTTCCGCGGCATCAAACTTGCGTGAATGGAAAGCCACACGATGTAACTTTTGATCATCGCCTTGTTGAGACAGAATGCTACCCAAGGCGAAATCTGACGCGTCTACTTCAATGATGAATGGTTTTTCTGGATCAACATGAGCTAAAATAGGAGCTGATGTAAATGTCTTCTTAAGAATCTCAAAAGTAATGTGCACTTCTTCAAACCAAACGAACGATTTTCCCTTCTTGGTAAGTTGTGTGAGAGGCAGAACAAGCTTTGAGTAATCCTGTATGAACTTTAGGTAAAAATTGGCAAAGCCTAAAAAGCATTGCACATCTCGCAACGAATGCGGAGTCTGCCAGTCTACCACCGTTTTGACCTTAGCTGGATCCATGGAGATGATTTCCGAGGAAATGACATAGCCCAAAAATTTTACCTAGTTGCACCCGAAACTACATTTTTCCAGTTTTGCATAAAGACCATGTTCTTAAAGTCGTTTTAGTACTAATAGTACATGAGAATCATGCTCTTCTTGGGTCTTCGAATAAACCAGTAGATCATCCAAATAGATGATTAAAAAATTATCCAAGAGATCTCGGAATATATCATTTCCCATGTGCTGGAAGACTATTGGTGCATTAGTGAGGCCGAATGGCATGACAGTATACTCAAAGTGCCCATATCTGGTGCGAAACGCAGTCTTCCATTCATCTCCTGGTCAGATTCGTATGAGGTTATACGCTCCTCGTAAGTCGATCTTTGTGAAGAACCTTGCCCCATTGTTTCATTCTAAAAGACTTGAGATAAGAGGAAGTGCATACCTATTCCTAAAGGTGACTTTATCCAACCCATGGTAATCTACAACAAGATGAAGTGATCCATCCTTTTTCTTGACGAAGAAAATGGGTGCACCGGCTGGAGATTTTGAATGTCGAATGAAACCATTTGCCAAACTCTCCTCTATATAGGCTCGAAGGACTTCTAGCTCGGTTGGTGACAAATTGTAGATCGGTCCCCATGGTGGCTCTTTTCCTGGTTGTAAATCGATGGGGCAATCATACGGTCGATGGTAAGGAAGCGTATTAGCTCATACTTTATCGAACACATCGGCATAATGACGATACTTCTCTAGAAGTTGAACGGTGGACTCCTCTTTATTGATACTGGAGGGGTTTACTGATATTGCGAAGAGAAACATTTCTTCCTTGTGTCCTTCCTCCCACAACTGATGTAGCGAAATGGTTGCAATCTTATGAGTAGATCCTCGGGTTTGTCGACACCGTATTTCTCTTGTTCTCCAATCTATGGTTGGGTTATGTAATTCGAACCATGGTAATCCCAAAACAATGGGATGTTCTGGGATACTAATTATATTAAATGATACTACACATGCTAAGTTATCTAGGACAATATTAACGGGTTCTGACTCTTCTATAATATTCTCGGAAGCAATGGGACGACCATCAATGGCTACTGCAGAGGCTGGACATGGGAGTTTCTTTAGGGATATCTGATGAGCTTGGGCAAAATTCTTATCCATGAAACAAGAGTTGGCTCCGGAATGTAAGAGTGCTAAGACATGTACTGGAGGAGTACATTTAGTACTAACCATTACTTGAGCTAAGAACACATTGCTAACTTGCTTAGAGAAAATGGAACCACTAATGGGCTGCACAGATCTAGGGTTGTCCAACCAAACGACTCCTATTTTGGTTGGACTTAATCGTTTAACTCTTCTTCTAGTTGACTAAGGATTTCAAATTTGTTTGAAAGGCTTGGGCTATTAGGACTATCAGACACACCTAGAGGAATAGACTCGGGTTTAGTACTATTAGTACTAGCGGTTATTTGATTTACCTGCCTTTTCAGCAGATGGGGGCAATTCACTTCAATATGCCCCAGTCCACCGCAATAAAGACATAATCGATTTGCCCTGCGTCACAGCTTTTCTTCTTACGATAGTGGTCCGCGGCGACGTGTGGTGTCGATTTCCATTGGAGTCTGAGTATTTGTTGGAGACGTATTGAATGACTCACTTGGGAAAGGCTTTGCTACGATTGAAGCGTACGGTGGCTCCGATCTTGTCCATGGCATTTGGAACTGACGTTACGAACGTCGTTTGAAGACGCGATTATCTCATCGCACCGCACGACTGATTGCGTTTGTCAATGACTTTGTCGTACCTGATTAAGGAACAATATTGTCATTTCCGTCATCCTAGGGAATATCGGTGGCGAGAAGACAAAAATCCGCAGCATAAGCTGAGGCCAGCCGCTCACCTTGGCGCAATCTTCAGATTTTGTTGATTGTTGTTCTAACACTGTCGGTATCTCCAAAACAGGCTTTAAACTCGGTAATAAACTCTTCGAAATTATTTAACAAGGGAGAGTTTTTTTCTAACAGGGGGACAAACCATGCCAAAGCCGTGCCACTAAGTAGAGTGCCTACTAGTCCCACTCGTGATGCATCGGTGGGATATCGAGAAGGATGTATCTGAATGACTAATCGTACCTGATTAAGGAATCCTCTCAACTACGATCATGTTCCATCGAATTTCATGGGAAGGCCGATCTTGGGTTCTTTATGAATCCCTTGCGTACTGGGTCCTTGTTGTTGCATCACTACTAAGGTTGCCTCGAGTTGTTGCACGCGTACCATTAGTTCCCCATGTTGTTGCGTCTGTTGCTTTTCTAAGGAGATTTGTTGAAGATCCCCCAACAACCGTTGATTTTCTTGTTCCAAAGCAAGGAACTTCTCTTTCAAGCATTGCAGCTCTGAGAAAACGGATTGATATTCTTGAGCGCTAACAGTGTCCATAGTATGAGAGAAAAGAGGAATAAGAGATTAGTATGAAGGGAGGGAGAAGTAAGAAGATAAAGGAAGAGAAGGAAGCAGTACTAAGACAAAGAAGTACTGACAGGAACAGTACTAAAACAGAGAAGGAATTAGTACTAAAAGATGAGGATTAGTACGAAGGGAGGTGTAGAACTCTCGAGAGAAGGAGAGAGAGAGAGAGAGAGAGAGAGAGAGAGAGAGAGTGAGTGAGTGAGTCAGGATAACAAAAGATATATATTATGTTAAGGGAATATACAATAGTATCTAGGAGGCTTAAGACTAGCGTTGAACTGATTTGGTTCGAAATAATGCCTTGTGCCTCCTTTTATAGTGTTCTCAGGAGTACTCCGGAAGTTTCTAGAATGTTCCAGAGAAATCTGGAATATACATCAATTTTCTATAGTAAAACCTAGATGAAAATAATATTTTTTGTATTACAACATATAGTCTAATGGTCAAGATCTTGACCCATGTAACATAAGGTCATGGGTTCGAGTCTTGCCATATCATGACACTTTGTACTTGGAAAGTTTCTTGCTAGTGCTGAATTTGATTCTCGTTTAGAGCTTTGGCATAAGAGATTAGGACATATGAGCCAAAAAGGACTTGAAGTCCTTTTTGCTCTAAAAAGACTTGATGTTAAAGGATCAAAGCTGGTTTTTTGTAATGATTTTCTATTTGGCAAACATGTGAGAAATTCTTATTATTCTCATGTCTCTTGTAAACCAAATGTGCTAGATTTGGGGCATTCTAATGTATGTAGCATGCAGGCCTATAAAATCTTTGGGCAGTGCTGCATATTTTCTTTCCTTTATCAATGATTATTCTAGGAAGATTTGGGTGTACTTGATGGAAAAAAAGGTGTTGCATTTAAATCTTTTCATGCATTGAAATGTCTTAGAACAGATAATGGGGGTGAGTTTACATCTGCAGAATTTAAGTCCTTTTCTGGCATACATGGTATTAAAAGAGAGCTTACAGCTCCATATAACCCTTCATAAAATGGGGTGGAAGAAATGTATAATAGGACCTTGTGTGAGCGAGTACGGTGCATGTTGTCCACAACTAATCTCCGTCATGAATTTTAGGGAGAAGCATTAAAAACTGTGGTTCATATATGTAATCGTTCTCCCAACAAGTCCTTAAAGAATGGAATCCCTCAGGAGGTTTGGTTTGGCAAACAAACCTCATATTACCATTTACGAATTTTCAGTTGTGATGCTTTTGTACACATTAGAAGCGAGCTGAGAAACAATCTCGATGCTAAGTTCACCATGGGCATTTTTATGGGCAATGGTGATGAAGGTGAAATGGTCTATAGGATTTGGTTAACTCCATCTAGAAAAATTGTACCTAGCAGGGATGTTGTTTTTAATGAAGAAAATTTGTTGAAAAATGCTTGTTCCTCTATTGAGAACTCTAAGAGAGTTACATTTCAGCAATTACAGCCATCCACAAAATCTGAAAGTAAACCTCATGATGCTATACGAAAGGTTGAATATGATGATCAACCGGTTATCTTTGAGCCAGAAGAAGTTGGACAACAAAGAGATGCTCATGAAGGTGTTGGACAACGAGATGAAGGTACTAAATAACAAAATATAGATGTTGAACGACATGGTAGACATGGTTTGCAACAGCCAGAAAGCGTTGAAATTGATTTTCCTCCAGATTTAGAACCAATCCCAGAAAATACTGATCATTAGGTACGTAGGTCTAATCATTTAAGGAGGCAGGTATATAGATATGACCCCTCTTTGCATTATGTCATGCTAGCAGATGAAGGTGAACCTCTTACCTATAAGGAGGCAATGTCATGTGAACTTAGTAGTAAGTGGGAGCTTGCAATGCAAGAAGAAATAAAATCTTTGTATGCAAATGATACTTGAGATCTTGTGTCCTTACCTAAACGAAGGAAAGCTCTTCAGAATAAGTGGGTTTATAAAGTAAAGAAATTGAAGGGAAACCAAAATACAAGGCAAGATTAGTTGCCAAGGGTTATGCAAAGACGAAAGGTATTGACTTCCAAGGGGTCTTCTCTCCTATTTTGAAGATGACCACACTTCGTGTGCTATTTGCTCTCAATGCAATGCTTAATTTGGAGTTGTACCAAATGGATGTAAATACCTCTTTTTTGCATGGTGATATTGATGAAGAGATCTACATGAAACAACGTAAGGGTTTTGTAGTCCCTAACAAGGAGCATTTGGTATGCAAACTAAAACATAGCTTGTATGGCCTATAACAAGCACCACGACAGTGGTATAAGAAGTTTGATACTTTTATGCTTTCTCAAGGCTTTGATCGTGGCTATGCTGATCATTGTTTATACATGAAAAAGATATCAATGTCAGTCCCATCATACTTGTTCTATATGCGGATGATATGTTGTAAGATGGGAAAAGAAAGACTAGTCTTGATGCTCTAAAAGATCAACTGAAATCAGTCTTCTCTATGTCAAAAGATTTGGGAAATGCAAAGCATATTTTGGGCATGAGAATCGGTAGAAACAGAAAGGACAAATTGTTGTTTTTGTCACAAGAAAAGTACATTGAAAAAGTGCTTAACAGATTTAATATGGCAGAAGCAAAGTCCCTTGGAGTTCCTTTGTCGTCATATCTTAAACTTAACAAGGTTGATTGTCCAAAAGATGAGATGGAAGTCAATGTTATGAAGGGAATTCCTTATGCATCAGCATGTGGTTCTTTAATGTATGCTATGGTAGCTACTTGTCTAGATATTGCTTATGCAGTGGGAGTTGTCAGTCGTTATATGTCTAATCCCGGCAAAGCACATTGGGAGGCTGTCAAGTGTGTTTTGAAGTATCCTAAAGGTACACAAAAAAAATGTTTATTCTTTCGGAAGGGTGCATTAAGTTTGTAGGGATATTTTGATGGAGACATGGCAGGTGACTTGGATACACATAAGTCTACTAGCGGGTATATATTTACAGTTGTTGGTGGAGCAGTGTCTTGGTGCTCCAAATTGCAAAAGATTGTAGCATTGAATACTACTGAAGCTAAATATATTTCAGCTACAGAAGCTTCAAAGGAAACTATATGGCTCAGCAGACTTGTTGAAGATCTTGGCATGTCTATTAGTACTCCTGTATTAGGATGTGATAGCCAGAGTGTTGTGTATCTGGCTAAGAATGCCATGTTTCATTCGCGCACTAAACACATTGATGTGTGACATCACTTTATTAGACAAGTTTTGGAGGATGGTCTAGTCACATTGACCAAGATCAAAACACAGGACAATCCTGCAGATATTCTCACTAAAAGTCTTGCAAAGCTCAACATGAGCATTGTATACAGTTAGTGGGAGTTACTTGAATGTTCACATTGGACCGTAAGTGGGAGGTTGTTAGGTGTAAAGGCCTGTAATTCACAGATTAGGTAATTATTCGTATATATGAACACGTTGTTCACTTGGACAGGACACCTCCTTTTGTAATGTGAACACAACACCGCTTTCTTTGTAGGGTTAACTAATATAATAACCCTTTTTTTTCTTGTGTACCAATCAAGGCGATTGCGTACACCCAAAAATCTGTGTCTCTACTCTTTGTTTGCTAAACATCATCCCTCAATAGTTGCTCCCTCGTGGTGCTCCAAATTGCAACTATAAATATATACCCGCTAGTAGACTTATGTGTATCCAAGTCACTTGCCATGTCTGCATCACAATATCCCGGCAAACTTAATGCGCCCTTCCCAAAGCATAAACATTTTCTCTGTGTACCTTTAAGATACCTGAAAGCACACTTGACAGCCTCCCAATGTGCTTTCAGGTATCTTAAAGGTACACAGAGAAAATGTTTATGCTTTGGGAAGGGTGCATTAAGTTTAGAGGGATATTGTGATGCAAACATGGCAGGTGACTTGGATACACGTAAGTCTACTAGCAGGTATATAAGTCACCTGCCATGTTTACATCACAATATCCCTGCAAATTATGTATGTAGTTGGACCGTTTTCCTTTCCTCAACCCTTCGCCCAAATTCTTCGATGGCATCATACATGTTAGCTTACTTAACTAAAATTACCCTATCCTCATTAATGTTCAACAATGACCATACTCCTTATCTTCTTGAGAGTTTCATCGAACAAAACCGCTTATGATATCTTCTTCTTCTTCCAATATATTACATTGTTTTAGATACCTTGCCCTAAGCTTTACAATCAACGCTAGAGAATTTACGAGCCCCAGTTTTGGAAAGCAAAAATTGTTTACACAATCTTTAGGACCACAAAAATTATCATAAAAAATCTTGGGACTTAATATGCCCCAAGTTGTTGTGTCCAATGCATGGTTGTTTACGTACCTGTATTAACGTTTAAATACGTATAGTACCTCTTAATTTGTATAGTGTGCACTATACCTCAACGTTGTTCAGTCAAATATCATATACATTTGTCCAATACGGTATTTAACGTACAATTGAAAAAACAGGTATAATACGTATTTATAAAAAAATATAAGTAAAACCCCAACAAAAAGCAAAAGAAAAAAAAGATTTGAGTGAAAATGAAGCAAAAAGAAGGAAGAACAAAAGAGATGACGACGAACAAAGAAGAAGAAGAAGAAGAAGAAGAGAAACAAAGACAAAAACCTCTCTTGACTCTGACTGTGATAATCATAGAAGATAGAAGAAGAAGATGAAGAAGAGAGAAACCTATCCTAAGTGTGATAATCGTAGACAATTACTCAATCTATGAATCCATAATCATAAATAATTACAATTTGAAATAGAACATAGTGATACACACTTACACTAATTTATAGAATAAGTGAATGCCGACATCCATATTATAAGTATTTTAGGATGTGAAATGTTCAAATGTCTTATATGCATTTTAGGATGTAGAACTATAATGTACATCACAAAATTGTGTAAACATAGATGCTTTTTACAATATTACAACGATTTTTTAGAAAGGTAAATAATTTTCAAATTCTAGAAGTATTTAACATATTATACGTAAAATACGTATTTTATAAGTATTTAACATATTAAAAAACGTATTTAACGTATTTTTAAATTGGGAGGTACTATATGCATATTAATATGTTATATACGTATGGTATCTGTACCGTATCTAACGTACCTAACAACCTTGGTCCCATGATTTAATAACCCGCATAAAAAATCTTCCTAGCTTTCACTTTTCAGTGAGTCCTTATTATGCTCATGATTCGGCTTGATTGTTAGGAACTATACTAAACTCTTCCCATCTTGGCTCTTTACCCTCATGCAGTTGACCCATTATCTACCACATTGTCTCCATATGAGCTACCCAATATGACGAGGTGAGAGGATGTCTCTTGCACAAACTGGACCAAACGTTTCTCATCTTGCCTCTTTACCATTGTGTATGTTGACCCGTTATCTAGCACATTTGTCTTCCAATATGGCGGGGTGAGAGGATTTCTCTTGCACAAACTGGACCAAACGTTTCTCATCTTGCCTCTTTACCATCGTGTATGTTGACCCGTTATCTAGCACATTTGTCTTCCAATATGACGGGGTGAGAGATGTCTCTTGCACGAAGAAATGTTGGTCAATTTCCACATTCACGACCTTCACCTTCACATTTGGACAAACACCATGCAACTCCTCTGTCGCTTAGGTAGCCGACCTTATCTTCCTCCCATGCTTGGTGATGATTGGCCATTTCCCTTTTTAGTAGAAGTCCATGGAAATTAACTTGACCTTGGATCCATGATAGATCAACACCAACATTGGCTCTTTGACATCCTTGATTCGCACCAAAGTCTTCGTTGTCACCCTTACCCAATGTGGCCTCATATAATAATGAATATCTATGTAGTTCTCTTCAGCCTTGAACCCGTCTATTGATATGACATTCACCTTCATGGCCCTCACCCCTTCCATCTCAGTCGAGTGCCGAGCTTTCTTTTCATCAAATCTATTATGACTTTGTTGAATTCCATCTCTGCAATTTCGAGTACCGCTCGTAGAGTGAAGTCTATGCTGGTATCAAGGATCATCTCCCTCATTACCCCCTTGAGGTTGTTGTCTGTTATATCTCATCACAAATCTTAAAAGTGGGGCCTTGCTACTTACTCTTTTCCCCTTTGGTGTGCAACAACCCTAGGATTGGCCCCTCCTTCAAGCATCTTTGGTGTCATACCTTTTCGAGGGCCCTACTTCCCCATCTTTTCCTATCCTCTCATTTATTTATTTACTCATTTGGAAAAACAAAACTTCCATCATGAGGCCATGGGAGGGGTGTATAAATTATTATTATTTGTTATATGAGCAACAATTATCACTCACAATAGCATAACTACAATAACCAAATTATAAATATTAACATGAGCTAAGTTGCTAACAATGCAATGCATAATGAGTGGAACTATGGGATCTAATGAATACTAATAATAATTTTATTAATCGTTTAACAACATTTGTTAGTGTTAAATTGATTTAGCTAGTAAGTATTATTCTTCTCATAAAATTAAAAAATCATTTGATTTAGCGGTATTCTAGTCATTTAAAAAAAAAATCATTTGATGTGGAACGTGAGTTCGTCGAGTTTTTCCCATCCAAAAAAGTATGAAATTAGTAGTGACAAATGAGAATTTTTGTATTTCCAAAATGCACAACATTGTTGTACCTATTTAAATGCCCAATTTGTCTTGTAATTGATACAAATGCTTCACCTTTTACTAAACAAGTGATGGTATGATTAGGAGAACATATGGTTGATCCTGGGATAAGGATATAGATGGCCATGGCCCATGGGTATGTCAAGGATGTCTCATTCATGGGTCATGGATGGGTTGGCCATGGTCATCATCCAAACGTAAGTGAACACAGTTGAATCGCTCACTTCATGGAAAAAGCTCACCACCCAAATCAAGACGCTCAACCACCACTTGATCGCCAAATCAGTAGGCCTCAAGAGTATAACTTCATGAATAGGTTATTTGAGGAGAAGTTTGCTAGGATTTAGTTTTCTAGTGTTCATGACTAAACGAAGACAATCAACTCACGAAAGACCACATAAGAACTTGGCTACATGTGGATTTGTTATGGGCCTCACCCACGTAGTTACAAACTCCATCAATGACTCCTAAGGATCTAGGAGCTTTTTCCCTTGGGGAAGAGGTTCAAATAGACATTATGGAATGACCAAAACTTCCTGTCCATGAAACCATGAGAGAAACAAATATATCTTCAGACTCACTAATGACATCGTAACTTATCTAATTATTCTTACCGATTGATTGATTGATTTGATTACTTATGCATTTATTATCACTATTACTATTAGCCTACTTCTCTAAAACCAAATGTAAAGTAATAGTTGTGTTTAGTGATCACTAAATATTGTAGAGAACCCAAAAATAACCCTAAAAAAAACCAAATTTTGTATAAACCAAATCGAACAATGTAAGTGCCTCGATCAAATACATCCTAGGCTTTTGTTAATCACAGAGGCTCCATAGACATCAACGTGAAACATCGCCATCTCCAACTTCCTACCAATTTTCTCATTAGAGACTCTTTGGCTACTCCATAAGATCTACTCTTTTTATTTTGTTGTAGTCTCTTTGTATTCTACCTAGCAACATTGTAGCGTGGGACGATAAAACCTACATCCATGCAATTTTGCAAGGTTCACTCCAAGAAAGAACTGATAGGTTCATCCTTGAGAATGTATCAAATGTCTATTCCAATTAAGGGGTTGCCCCTTAATATTATCACAAAGAACAAGTATCCATCAAATAACGGACATGAGAATGTATGAAATGTCAATTCTAAATACGGTGTTGCCCCTTAATATTATAACCAAGAACAAGTTTTCCTTAAACAACAGAGATAACAACCCAAATTTTTAAATCGAAATGCATGAAGGATTATTTAAAGGAATGAATGAGTTAATGCGATAGACTACAAAATGACGGGAAACTTTCCAAGAAAGGACCCATAAATGAAGAGATTTGAAAGGACCACAAAACTCCACAGCTCCAAATCTAGCCACCCAAGTGGGAGTGTTAGCAATACAATCCAACACATTGAATTTAGTTCCGTACTAACCAACAAATAGCCAAGGTACTAAGTCTCTGAAAGACCCAACAAGAGAGTGTACCTGATAGACTATAGCATGCCTTGAAGTAAATTCAAATTCCTCCTTTGAAGGATCAAAGTGTGTAACAATTAGTTTACCATCCTTATAAGCTGATGGCTGACATTTTGTAACACTTCAGCATTCACATTTTCTTTTACAGCCTTCCTTGTATACCATAAGGACTACAACCAAAAAGATACATGTTGGAACTTATATGCATGGTCCAGGTCAATGAAGACAATATGGTCTTAAAGAAAAGCACAAAAAGAGCCTTTTTTTGACTCCAACCAATGATTGTGAATACATGATTGGTATATCCAAACTAGTGGATTGTATTGTACATCAAACAATTTAACAACATAAACTCATACCAATCCATGATTATGACCCAAAGAACCAAACAAAGTCTTCATAGGAAGGGAGGCTATAGAGTTCTCCTTCAAAAGAGCCAGGATTATTATTTATACATGTGTCATACTCCGAAGCAAAATCAAACTCACCTTGAGATTCCATATGAGGGGGAGGATTAAAGGGTGTATCGATCATTTTACCATCACAAGTCAATAGGTCAGTATTTAGCAACCTTTCAGCATTCATGTCTCTATTATATCCTAGTTCATACGTAATATTCGGCCCGGAGATTTGTCGAGCATCAACCATATGTTTTGCATCCAAGCCTCCACAACTGTTATTGCCTAGGACTATTGAGTGGTTTCCCAAATTCTCGACATATAGATGCTCCGCTACAAAGTGGGTCTCTGATCTTTGAATTTCAGGTTGGCTTCTTCCATCTGTTGAATAGGGCCATGAGCATTTTGCATATGCATCATCCAACATAGCATCCCCTACTTGCTTTCTCTTCTTTCCAATAGTCACCATACCAGGTTCCCTGTTTCCATGTACATGATTCGACATTTGGAAATGACTCCTTGTTTGAGGGTGAATCGGCATTTGTGAAGGAATTGTCTCAAAAGCCCCGAATTCTCTTGTATACGTGGAGGGATCTGCATTTGGTTCCATGCAATGCGGTGCCTCGCTACTAGGTCCACTCGTATGGAAAGTCGATGCATCATCTGAACCAACCCAACAAGCTTCTTCAACATTATCCTCAGTTGTGACCACACTACCCACATTGCTTTCGAGTTGCAGCTGCGCTTCCTCCCGGCTCAAAATCATCATCCATGTCGAGTTCTCTTTCGCAGTCATCTTATCTTGTAAGCATTTCGACTGCCTCACGACCGCGCGGATTTTCGCAATGTCAGGAAGCATGTGTTTGATGATAGCCATAAGCACCCCAACCTTCCATGACTTCTTCAAATCATGGGGTTTCCTATAAGGTGGAGCTCCTTTGCCGATTTGCATACCCATCTGGGCCCACCAGTCTTCATCCCCAGAGGGCCACCAGGGGGGTGCTATACCCTTCTCTAGGGGGAATTTCCTCTGTGGAGGTTTACAATGAGGCATTAGGGCCGACAAAAGAGATCCTAGCGTAGTGTCTTGAAGATCTTGAAGTGTTATGGGCGTCGAGGCCGGCACTAGGGAACCCTCCACATCTCTAGAGAGTCCATGTTCAGTCTCATATTTGGCAATCTCTACTGGCCCATTCCGATCGAACTTAACTTTCTCTTTCCACCAGGCTCGGAGATTATCCGAGGCCCCAGTGACCGGCTTCCCTTTCTCGGGTATTATACCGTAAACAAAACCTTGGGCTTTGCATACTTCCATCATCTTGAGCATATACTTGAGAATGCCATCCTGTGCTCTAGACATCTTTTTTCTCATGGCTTGCTCTTGAGGTTGATTTATATATGTTTGTGGTTTCTTCTCAGAATCAGCTTTTGTCTTCTGTTTCTCTTTCAGGCATTTGAGCCGGATTCGATCTCTCCATATCCGTTTCGTTAACTCATCGATGTCCTCTTCTTCATCATCATCATCTTCTTCTTCTTCTTCTTCTACATCAATTCCCTGAATATTCTCACTCGAACCTTCATCTTCAAGACCCAACTCAAAAGTTCTATGATGAGCTCTTTGGTCCAGGTCCATCATCTTCTTCTGAATGTACAGAGATTTGTTTCGAAACTACCTTTGTAATATCATCAATAAGAAAGAACACAGTTATACATGTGATTTGAGAACTTATCACCAGGAAACATATGTATAAATCAGTTGCAAAAACAACACACCAAAATAAATGTTTCTCTATACAAATTGGAGTAGCATTTATATATTCCATGGCAGACATATAAAAGAAAAGACCCCAATACAAGCCTTTTGTTTAAATTAAATGTCTCTTTATTCACACATTTTCTTGCGATTGGCCACAATTATATCAATAGATTTTCTTGTGAATAAACAGCGAAAATCTCAGCATCAGCATAAAAAATTAAGTCAATCATTGAGGGAAAACGAAAAATAACAGATATATATTATATATATATATATATATAGGCAACAACAACCAACAAAGTCATGTACAAAGCTCTGAAAATTTGATATACTAAACAGGCAAAAGGTTCCCCGAGAAAAAGAAACCGAGGAAGAAGAAGAAGAAGAAGAGAAAAAATTTGAAGACGGTGAAAAACCCTGGAAGATGGAAAGAAATAGCTAGAAGAAGAAGAAGAAGAAGAAGAAGAAATCCTAGAAGATTGAAAACAAAAGACCTAAAAGAACGACAAAAACCTAGAAGAAAGGAAACTCTAGTAGAAGAAGAAAGAAAGAAAGAAACCCTAGATGATGAAGGGAGAGAAAGAAACAAGAAGGGGAATAGAAAACATTGAAAATTGGGGAGAAGAAGAAGAAACCCTAGAAGAGGAGGAGGAGGAGGAGGAGGAGAAGGAAAGAAAAAACCCAGAAGAGAGAGAATGACAGATATGTATATATATATATATAAATTGAAGAAAGTTAAGCAACAAAGAGATGGAATCAAAATGAAAACAGGAAATAGATAAGTAGCAGAAAGAAAGAAAGAAAGAAAGAAAGAAAGAGACAGTAGAAGGAATACCTGTTGGATTGAGTGCAGGAACTGATGGTAAACCAGAGTGATGAGATTCGATACGATACGAACATCTGATTTAGGGAAGTGGTGAGAAAGATCTGTTGCTCAAAAACAAAAAACAAAAGCAAAAAAGAAGAAGAAGAAGCAAAAAGCAAAAACACAAAACTAAGGGAGGGCAGATCAGAGAGCAGGGGGAATATGAGGAATCAGAAAATGAGGAGAGGGAAAGAAGAGATCAGATCAGAGGAGAAAAGAAGGAATTGAATGGAAATGGAAATGGAAATGGAATGGAATGGAAATGGAAGAGGTTTGATGGCGTTGACATTATAGAAATTGATTGGGGATTGGGTGGAATCAGAATCCAAAGTGGAGGTGGGTGGGTCAGAATCTAGACGTGGGGGCTCACAACTCTAATCTTTCTTTCTTTCTTTTCTTTCTTTTCTTTCTTTTCTTTTCATTTCGTTTCGTTTCGTTTCGTAAATAATGATGGCTTTCGTTACGAAAGAAAAAAAAAAACACCGCCATGACTAACTTACTACAAAGTATAGAACTCCTTCTACCTATCTATCTATCTATCTATCTGTCTTTATCTATTGGATCTAAAGACAACCACAACTAACAATCGGCAACGGTTCGGTTCGGTTCGATTCGGTTTGAGAGAGTCCAAATTGAACCGTTTAAATTTTTTGAAACATAAACCGAACCACGAAACCGTTAAAACATTTTTCAAACCGTTACACCATTAAACCGCGGCTTCGTAGCGAGGTTCTGGTTTTCAACATACGTCAAATTTTTAATTTTTAATTTTTAATTGTTTAAAATTTATACTATTTCAGTTTTAAATTTTTTTTAAAGTTTTTAAGATGCTCCTAAAATGTGAGAATGAGGTTTAAAACTGAAAAGATTGTTTGAAAACAATTTTTAGAATTCTTTTAAAATTTTTAAAAATAAAAAATAAAAAACCGTTAAACCGTTTAAACCGCGATTTTTGACTGTTGAAACCGAACCCAACCATTAATAAAAACTTAAACCGTTAAACCTCGGTTCAAACTAAATTGTTGCCGATTGTTAACCACGACTCCAAACTCAAGGGCACCCTACACACCAATTCAAATGGCGAATATGATGATATATGTGACCCATCTCTCTCTCTCTCACCCCAAATTGATGCAACATGTTATCTTATTGCTTCTATATCCGGATAATGTCGTACTCTTCTCATATGATGTTGATAGTATGCAAAATTTTACTTGGGCGTACTCGAAGAATTTTGCCATAGTAGTGGACTAGCAGTGAATGTGGAGAAAACAAAAATTGATGGTAGTGCAAACCATCCAACCTCATCATTACCCTATAGAGGTGAACATATACAATTTGTTCGAAGCTTTAAATTTCTTGGTACCACAAATAAATGGAGTGCGTGCTTTGATTCTAGGCTACAAGCCGGTTAGAAACCATATTACCTTTTGGAGAACCAATGCAAACAAAGTGATACTTGTGGATGGGAAGTAAAACTAATGTTGTTCAATGCCATGGTAACTCAAGTATTGCTTTATGGAGTAGCAAGTATCGGGTGACACCATCTCTCTTAATGCATGGAATGAGATCGAGAAAATTCAAAAGATGTTTTTAAGGAGGCAATTAGGAGTTAAATGCACTACCTCTTACCATGTTATGCTCTTGGGAACAGGTGTTTGACCCATAGACCTATTGGCACTCCAAAGAGTATATAAATACATTACAAAAGTCAAGAATATGTCGAATCATCGATTACCACATCTTGCTTGGAATGTTGGATGTAAGCTACAAAAGAACCATAAAAGAAAGATTCTCTCATCCAGTGGGGTTGTTGACATAACGAAATGGTTTAGAAGATGGGGTTTGGATGATCTTTTAGAGCTTTCGGGCAATGTTATGCAGTATGTAATGATTGAGGAAAGGTTGGTGGAATCATTAAGGATGAAGTGGGAAGATGTTAAGAGGGCAAGGCTAGAATACTATATTGCAAATGTCAACGTTGAATGTTGGTCTCAATATAAAGCAATGTTAAGAATTAGGTAAGTAATTAAGCAAGGATTAATTAGTACCTAATTATGTGATTAGTTGATAAGTGGAAGATAAAGTGATATGTGTGTGTATGTGTGTGAGAGGAAGAGAGAGAGAGAGAGATACACTTATAAACAACACAAGATGGGGGATGAGTAACTATATTAAATTAGCATTATCATCATCAAAATACAAAAATACATACAATGAGGTATATATAGATTTCAATGGGAGACGGCTGATCTTTTTTTGAAAAATGTCATCTGATTACACGGCTTCCCTGAGGATGTCACTTCTGATCGAGGTCCTCAATTTATCTCCGACTTCTGGCGTCAACTTCTAAAGACATTCGGGACTTCTGTCAACTTGTCTACCGCACACCACCCTCAAACTGATGGCCAAACTGAAAGAGTCAACCAAATCCTCGAACAATACCTCTAGTGTATAGTCAACTACCAGCAAGATGATTGGGTGGACTTCCTTGCCATGGCGGAATTTGCCTACAATAATAGTATCCATGCCTCAACTAAGGTTCCCCCATTCTTTGCAAACTATGGTTTCCACCCTCATTTCAGCATTTCCAACCTGTGTGAAGCTCGACTACAAAAAGCTAGGCCGCTTCCGTATCCTCGAGCGCGTTAACCCAGTCGCCCCTCCGGTTAGCGCTTCCCCCACATTTTGGCTTCACAATGTTTTCCACGTCTCCCTCCTTGAACCCTACCATCCTTCTCACATTCCAAGACAACAACCTCCGCAACCGCCGCCCGTGGAATTATTGACTGTGTTGGATCTATGTATCGATGGAGTTAAACCCTCCTCGATGTCGTTTGCGGAGCTCGGACCTACGTATATCCTTTTGATGTCGAATTGGGAGGAGATGGTTGTCAGACACCTCCGAGCCTCACACTCGCTTAAAGATTAATTGATTAATAAGCATGATATCTCTCTCACTCTCTCAAACTCTCTCTCATAGACAATAAGAGTAATGAATATAGACAATAAGAATAACGAATATGTTTATTAACCCTCTTTGCTAAGAGTTCTAGCACCAACAAAGAAGAGAGATTAGTGTGCCCTAACTAAACACTTCACTAATCTCTCTTAAGCTTAAGGGATACAAGAAGGAGGAGAGGAAGCTTTAGCTCTTAATCGATAGGGAGAACTTTACTAAAATGGAAGAACCCCTACAAAGCCACCACAATGTGGTTTATATAATATTTTCATTTAGGGTTTGCCTCTTTCACACTTGGCTACCAGTTAGCTCCTTTGTCTCTTGCCATTTCTTCTTCATAGTTTCTTTAGCCGTACTACTTTGTTGATGCACTCTTCTTCGTGACTGATCGTGGTGCAATCCAAACACTTAACATCCCCCCCAACCTAATGAGTGCACACTCCTGGATGCATTGTGGGAGGTGAGCTTGGGGCGTCGAGGGCGAGAAGGATGGAGTAGGGTGGTTCGTCGGGGGGTGGTCGGTGGCAAAGATGGTAGTGAAGACAACGGATGTTAAGAGAATCTCTTGCATTTGATTAGTCGTCGTGAAGAAATCCTTATTGGGACCGACGAGCCACGTTGAAGTGTTGTAGCTGGCGAAGGAAGAGGGGAGGTGGGGTTCCTACCAAAACTAATGTAAGCAGGAAAGAAATGTGTGTCAATCATTGTTTCAAAATCTTGTTCATAGATGGTGGGGAGAATGTTGACACGGGTCCAGAGACCAACCAGTTGACGACGTGTTGAGCCTTTATTCAAATCGAAGGCGAGACCCCACGATGGGTGGTGGCACTACTTGAATGCGGGGGGTCTCATAAGGAGGGGAGTCGAGGAGAATTAACAACTATTGCAAAAAAAAAATACTGGCTTGGATGGTTGGGTTAGGGACGTCTAGGTATGAACGTAGGAAATGCCGCATGACACGGATCTTCCCAGCTTCTATCGAAGAGGTTGTAAGGGGTCGTGGGAACATGGGCCAGTTGAATTGTAGGGTAGGTAAACGTTCTTGAGCTGCCTGAAATTCATGCCATGACCAATGTCGTAGTAGTGGGAAAAAGGGGTTTGTTCGCATTTCTGGAGGATGGAGGGCAATCCACTCGCGGAATGACGGTTTCTCGAACCACGGGAGCCGCCACGGTGGCTGGATCCCTAGTGGCTCAAGCTGTGGGGCAACGACCGATTGGTGCCAACCTCGAGTTGATGGGGGGTTAGCATTTGCCCAAGTGGACATATTATCCCGGTAAAGATGCGGGTAAAGGAAGATGTTGATTTGGGGTTCGGTGGCGACTTCAGGGTAATAGGTGTAGAGACGTGTAAGTAGGAGGGGAAGGTCGCAGAAATCAAACTCCCAAGGGATGGGCATTGCAGATTGGCTATCGAGGCAGGTGTCCCAACCCTCACCGTGTTCGATGTAGTCGAGAGCGGCTTGGAGGCCATGGGTGAGTTGGTAGTGGTCTACCAAGTCGGTATAGAACGTTGCAACGTTGAATCGAGAGCTCGTTTCATGGAGCAGTGGGGGGGTAGTGAAGACGAGAGGTGGGAGTTATTGGTGGAGCATGAGGTGGGCGAGGGGGTGGTTGAAAGGAAGGGCTTTGCGGAATATGGTGTCCGTGAATGCCCGACCCGGGTGTGTGACGACCCTTGTGTGTAATGGGAAAGGATCGACTGGTGGGGAGGTGGGATATGTGGGTGGTAGGGGGGAGTGTGGTTGGGCAAGGGGTGGTGTGTGGAAGGGGTTGTAGCCGAACATGAGGTGAGCATGATCGGGTACATGGTGTTTGTTGAGGTGTGAGGTGGCAGGGGGGAAGTATTGAGGAAGGGGGGAGGTGGGGGAGGTGGCGGTGAGGATGGGGTGTGGTGTGGGGGAGGGGGTGGGTGGTGGGTGATGGGTGGTGGTCGGTATCATCGGGTTAGTCAGGGTCCCACTCCGAGTTGAAAGCGGATGGTGAGTGGGTGGGATTTGGGGGTAGTAGCACGCGTGCGCGGGCCTCGTCAAAAGACATAAGCTGGTACTCACGAGAGATGTCGAGGTACAGGTCTAACCCTTCTGAGTTGTTTGCCTCGAGTTCTATGGGCCAGTTGAATGCGGCACATTCGATACTAAATATGTGGGTACGGGCTGCAACATCCCAAGCGTTCTGCCAAGCACGGATTAACCAAAGGAACCCCAAAGGAGGAACATAGGTTGTATCGCCCTCAAGCACGACACGAGCTAGGGTGTCTGCAATTCGGTGTAGGCGCAAGAGCGTGGTGAAGAGTTGAGCCCATCGGTCCTCGTTGACTTGCATCGTGACATCAGAAGGGTAAGCAAAGCATACCAAGTCAGTGACTTCTAAGTCTGGTGTGATGGTTGTATGAAGGTATGACATGCCTTCGAGAAATAAAGCGGGGAGGGGTTCGGGGAAGAGGTCACTTGCTGGTGGTGGGGGGTCATCTGTGAACTTTGGGTACAACATAAATAGTGCCAAGGCATGGTTGTTTTCCGGGAGCACACGGACGAACACCTTTCGATCAGGGGGGGGTTGGTTCATCGAAGAGCATGCGATGTGTAGCTGATAACGACCGAAGCCTGCACGTGGCATGAGTGAGAAGATTTCACGGCGTACGTGGTGTGGTGAAGAGTTTAGAGAGTTGGGATGTCAAGGTGACGTACACCAAGAGCGCGCAAGTCATGTTCGGGGGAACACGCAAGTGGACAGGGTGGTCGAGACGGTGGAGGTACCGGACGTGACTGAGAGGAGGGCGTGCTCGAGGGCGGCTTTGGTCGTACAAAGTTGGGTGATGTCCTTCTTGAGCTCGGTGCAATAGCAATGGTGTTGTATGAGGAGGCAATGATTCCTCTCGTTTGCATCCTCCACTTGTTGAGACATAGCATCGTTTTCAGTTTTGAGTGCGGTAATCTCATTTGTGAGTATGTGATTCGTGGCCATGGCGTTGGCCAAGGCCTCAGACCTTGCAGAGAGGTCAACAGTCATAGCCGCAAGTTGTGTTTCGGTCAGTTGGTGTTATGTGGTGAGATGCACGTACTCGGCAGAGAGGTTGGCGTGGGCTTGCGCTGCTTGTGCTTGGTCGTGTTGCTACGTTGTCTGGGTTCGGTGGAGCTCTTCGGTGAGTTCATGGCGTCGGGTTTGTTCAGCAAGTAGTTCCATCTTGAGCAGGTCGAGGTAGCAGCTTGGCACACGTTGGTATGATGAGCATGTCGTACTTCCGCGGGTAAGACTTCGTTCCTTGTGTGGGCATCCTCCTGTTTGATGGCTATCTCTTGGGCCCGCACATGGACTTGGAGGAGGCATCGATGCACGATGGAATTCATCTTGAGGATTTCTATCACCATATCGTCTAAGGTTTTGTGGGTGGTAGAGTGTGTCGCGATAGTGTGGGCGATTGTGGTAGTGGGGGGCTGGTGTTACGGGCATGACCATATAATATCCCGTGGTAAGAATTTACCGTAGTAATCTATACACGTGGATAAGTGTGAGGGTTAAATGAGAGTGTAAAGAAGGGGAGGATTACTTTTAATCCTCGGGATTGAGACAACCCATTAGGTCAAGTGTGAACTTGCCTGGGGGCCTTGAGTATCGCTATAAATAAGAGGTCTAGCTACCCTCATTTGATCATCTTTTGACTACATCGAGACTCTGCTCGTGTGGTGGGTCAACTCTTGTAGCGAGCGCGCCAGCACCAGGTACGACCTGACGCCACGGCGGTGGTATGGGACGCCGATCGAGGCTTGAGTCCGTCTCGATCCCTTCGCTCGGGGGTGGTCGGGTGGATCGGCACCCTTCTTTCTCTTTCTCCTTTCTATCTTTCATTGCTTTATCCTTATCTTAAGCTTACTTTAGTACCTAGATCTATAATAGCTGGGAATTGGGAACGGCGGCTAGTATGGGTCTGGTTGAGGTGGTGGTCAAGATGGTATTGGGAAGTGGTTGGGAGCCAACAACCAGGAGTGGAGACTGTGGGGGGTGAGGTTTCTCAGGAGGGGGAAGCGGGGTTTCAAGTTCCCTATCGTCGACGGAAGGTGGGTTGGGGTGAGCGATTTTATGGGTTCGAGGTTGCAGAATGTCATCAGCAACCATGGGAGGGGAGGGTTGGGTGGTTGTGCCAAATGGGGATGGCGGGGTTTCACCGAGAAGAGAGGTTGTCGAGGGTGGAAGAGGTAAGTCCTGAGGGTCCGGAGGGATGTGGAGGATCGTTTCGATGGTGCAACTACGTGTATGAGTGGTCATCGTCATGGTATGATGGGACACGTGATAGAATGTCGATGACAATTCTTGGATCTTCGCAGGTGTGAATTCGCGTGTCTGGAATTCTTTTGAGCGTAGAGTGATATCCTCGGCTATGTCGAGGGTATCCTCGACCGCCCCGTGGGTGATTTGTGGTTGCTTGTGTGCTGGCGGGCGATCACGCTGGCCTTGGTGGACTTGTCTTAAGTGGTCACGTTCTGGAATACGGAGGCGCTCGGTCTGACCTTGTATGGCTACCTTGCGGCATCGTTCCTTGCAGTGTATGAAAGAGCTGGGTTGGAAGGCCGATATTGAACTTTGCACACAAGCAACAAGTGAGGAACCACGCGAAATTGGCTACTGATTTAGGTCATGTTTGCCATTCCTTGATGCGTCGAATGAACTCATGGGCCCACAGGACCGGGTGAGGATCATGTGCTCACTTGATAATCGCCAGTGATGCGGGAGATGGCGTCAGTGGAGGCGGTGTCACCAATTTGAGCGATGACGCTACAACGGTCGGGGAGGGGAAGGGGGACTTCGGTGAAATGCCAACCTTCTCATCCAGAATACTCGTTGTAGGTTGCGGGTATGATGATGGGGATAAAGGGGGGCTCGGGAGGTAGGTCCTTGTGCATTTTGATTTGAGCGATGACGTTACAACGGTCGTGGAGGGGAAGGGGGACTTCGGTGAAATGCCAACCTTCTCGTCCAGAATACTCGGTGTAGGTTGCGGGTATGATGATGGGGATAAAGGGGGGCACCTCCACCAGATGGATGGAATCTGGCTAGTGCCTATCGACTTAACTTGGGCGGGGTGTTTGGTTGATGTGCGGAGTCGTTGAGTATTTCGTGCGATCGTGGTGTGGTCGCGGGTGGGGAGCCGACTTCGTTTAGGGACCCAGAATCGGGTGGCACCTTTGTGCCAACCTTGGGCATTTGCGAGCCCTTTTCGGGCACACCAAACGGTACATTCCCCTTGGTGTAGTCCTTCGGCATAAGTCGCATGGGCATTCACCCACTTATGCGGTGTGCCTTTCCTTCTTTCGATGTTAGCATTACTTTGATCTTGGGTGATTGGTGGTTGTAGGAGTTTGTATTTTTGGACGTTTTCATGGTTTGGGGTTTGTCGAGATTGGCTGGAGGTGGTTGGATTATTGTTGCGACAAGTTTTTTTGACTTCACACCATTCACAGTTTGGAAGGAGACGGTGTTCTGGCTTGGTGACACCAATCCAAACCGAGGAGGCAAGGTGTATACAACACTTTCGGAGGAAGGACCCGAACTCGAATTGAATGAGCGCTATATTGTGTCTTGATTGCACACTCGAAGGTTCTAAAGCAGCCTGATGTGGAGCCATCGAAGCCAAGGAAATTGTCGTGGCACAGTTCGAGGTTTGGGAACCCTAGATGTTCCCATGTTTCGAAGGAGAAGAGGGTCCGTGAGGCTCCAGTGTCGATTACTGCTTTTATAGGTATGCCATTGGCGAAGCATGGTAAGTGTGTTTTCATGACATTAGGGTCCATCGAGGTTGGTTTCGAGTTTCTGTTCGCTTTCTCTGCGAGGAGTGCCTGGAATGCGAGTAGTCGAGTTTCTGTTAGTCGTTCCAAGTTCTCTAGACGTGATGGGAGGGGGTTCCCATCCAATCATTCTTGGATGGCTATCTTGAGGCTAGGGATGAGGAACTCAATGGGTAGTACTGCCTCTTGTCCGTATACTAGTTTAAACGGCGTGTGGCGAGTTGTTACTTTGTAGGAGGTGCGCAAGGCCCACAATGAGGCTTGGAGTTTGATGCTCCAATAAGACTGAGAGGCTGCGATTATCTTCGTGAGCACTGTACATAACACATTATTAGTGCTTTCCGCTTGTCCATTGCACCGGGAGTAATAAAGGGAGCTCTTGTGATGTGTCACCATAAACTTGCCTAGTAGGTGTGCTACCACCTGATTGAGGAAATGAGAGCCTTGGTCGTTGATTATTTTGAGTGGGCATCCGAACCGTGATGACATTTTCGTATAGGAATTTGGCAGTCGTGTGTGCATCGGCATTAACACAGGCTTTGGCTTCGGCCCACTGGGTAGCATAATCCATGGCAGTGATTATGTATCGGTTGAGATTGGAAGCTAGGCTAATTGGGCTGATAAAATCAATACCCCATTTCTCGAATGGTTGCCAAGCAACTACTGGGTTTAATGTGTTGAAATCCTCTTTTTGTGGGTGCTTGAAACGTTGGCATTCATCACACCGAAGTACATACTCATATGTGTCTTTGAATAGTGTCGACCACCATAAGCCTGACTGAAGGACCTTGTGTGCGGTGGACTCTTGATTGAAATGACTGCTTCCGCTTCTGCAATGAGCTTGTTCAATGACAGCGATGACATCATAGTCTGCTACACACCTTCAGACTACATCGTCGTTGCCTCATCGATACAAGTTGCCTCTGAGAATCGTGAAGGGGCCACACTTCTTCAACAAGACACATGCTTGGGCATGACTTAGTTGTTTTAAGAAGAAGGCTCCTTCAGTTAAGACGCGAACGATGTCTGATGCCCATGACGGTACAGTATCGATCGTGAATAACGCAGCATCTGGCGTTTCGTCGTCGACTTCAGTGGCTTCCTCTCCATTTGGTATTCGCGAGAAATGATTAGCGAGTACATGGTGCTTTCCTTTTCTCACTACCACTTTGAAGTCAAAGTCGAGTAGAGTTACGCGCCATCGGGATATGCGTCCTATGGCATGAGTCTTGTTTACCAAGTAGAGGAGGTCTTGATGATCTACGAAAAATGAGAAATGTGACGCCAATAGGTAATGTCAGAACTTCTTCACGTTGTAAACCATTGCTAAAGCTTCTCCTTCTGTTGTAGAGTAATATTGTTCCACACAGTTCAGTTGACGACTAGCAAAGGTAATCGGTAGATCAAGTGCTCCTTCACCAAGTTGAGCGAGTACTGCCCCGATCATGAAGGCGAAAGCATCAATGTGAACATGTAATCCTTTACTATAGTCTGGAGATCGGAGGATGGGGGCTTTGGTTACGCACTCCTTCAAGAGCTTGAACGAATGAGTGCAGTCTTCACTCTATGTGTACTGCTTTAGTAACGCGTAGAGTGGTCTCGCTTTCTCTACGAACATCTTAATGAACCGTCTATAGTAACTCGCATACCCCATGAAACCTTGTAGTTGTTTTTCGTTCGTGGGTGATGGCATGTCAAGGATGAGGTTTACTTTCACCTCATCGGTTGAGATCCCATGTCGGGACACCACATGACCTAGTATGAGTTCGTGTTTAACCCAAAATTGACACTTGAGAGGGTTGAGAGAGAGTTGGTACTCCCTACATTTTTCGAACGTTAAGCGGAGTAGTGCAAGGTGGTCATGCCATTTCGAATGGCAGCATAAATCATCGATGTAAGACTCCACTCCTTGTCGTAACCTTGTCACGAAGATGTGGTCCGCTGCCCTTTCATAGGTGCTTAGGGCACTTGTGAGCCCGAAAGGCATCTATTTGTAAGCGAACGTACCAAATTCGGTTGCAAAGGCCGTCTTGTGTTGATCTTCAGGAACCACCGAGATTTGGTTGTACCCCGAGAAGCCATCAATGAAGCTATAGGCTTCCGCCCCTGCAACTCTTTCGAGTAAGTGCTCAATGTAGGGTACCGGGTAGTTGTCCTTGATAGTAGCATCGTTGACTTGCCGGTAGTAGACACATATGCTTCTTCTTTGTGACGACTACTATCAGAGAGACCCGAGTCGTAAGCTCAATTGGGAAGATGATGCCAGCGTGTAGCATTTTATCGATTTCGGCTTTTACTTGTTGAGACTAGTTAGGGTTCATTGGGCGTGGTCGTTGTCGGATTGGGCGGGCATCGGCTTGCATGGGGATGCTATGGGTGACTACTTCGGCCGGTACGCCTTTCATATCTGCATACGTCCATGCGAACACGTCTCTAAATTCTGCGAGGAGGATAATTAAGGATGTCTCTTCATCCGGCTGGAGATTTGCGGCTATTGTCAAGATAGAGAGAGAGAGAGAGAGAGAGAGAGAGAGAGAGAGAGAGAAAGAAAGAAAGAAGATAGAGAGATAATTGAAAAAGAATTATTATATTGAAGAGTAAATGGATAGAGTAGGCAACAGAGTACTACAAAATGGTGTTGAACCAATTTAGGTTTGGGATGAGTGGTAGATCCCAATTTATAAGTAATAGAGAACATTCTAAAATATTCTAGGTTATCCTAGAATGTAGAGTAATCTAGAAGATCTCTAGAGTATTCTAGAAGGTTCTAGTGTATAGAACATTCTAGAATATTCTAGGTCATTCTAGAATGTAGAGTAAAATAGAATATTCCTATGATATTAGATTTCATATTCTAAAAACTATACATACAAAAATATTAATACAATGGCTAAGGATTTGACATGTGTACAACAAGGTCGTGGGTTCAAATCCTTTTGAGGCATAATATGAGTATCATGATCCTTTCAATGCATGATGTGAGTGTTTTCGTGACACTATCCCCTTTCTTCGACGACACATCTCACAGGTCGTGTCGTAGGGTTTGTATTAGGACCTGGTTTATGAGGATATTGGTGATGAAATGTAGTGACGAGTTCCGCAACATTGGAAAGATTTGCAGCAAGTTCCCAAGTTCGATCATTGGGGTTATAGCCTAGCCAATCGACTAAGTAATACAGCTTGTTGCGCACGATTTTAGAATCGAGAATGGCAACAACTTGATATTCGGGTCCGTCCAAGAACTCAACAGGTGGTGGGGGTATCGTAAGACGGCCCGGAATTGAACTTGTAGTATAAGGTTCCAAAAGGGATACATGAAACACTGGATGAAGATGCATGTGTCGAGGGAGGCCAAGACGAAATGCAACATCACTTATCTTACCAGTGATCATGTAAGGGCCATAACGTTGGTAATCCAATCTACTGCAAGGTCGAGTGGTTTTGATGTTGTGTTGGAGAAACCATACATGATCCCCAACATGGAACTTTTTTGATGACGATCGGAAAGCCTCCTGTGTGTAACTTGAGCATCGTGCAAATTGTGGAGAATGGTAGCGTGAATTTCTTGGAGGCGACTAAGACGATCCCCGGCAGTAGGGTTGGTAGGAACGTCTGGGTGCGCATTCATCATCCACCGAGGATGACAGCCCGTATTTGCGAAAAATGGGGAATATCTTGTAGAAGAATGGGCTAAGTTGTTGTAAGCGAATTCCACCAAGTGCAAAAAATCAACCCAATCATCTTGTTGATAGTTGATGAAAAAATGAAGATATTGCTCCAATGTCTAGTTGGTATGCTCAGTTTGGCCATTTGTTTCGGGATGATAGCCCGAAGAAAGCTTAACCGAAATGTGGAGAAGTTTGAACATGTGCTTCCAAAACTTTGAGATGAATTGTGGACCACGATCACTAATAATATCATCTAGTAGACCATGATGCTCAAATACCTCCCGCATAACGAGATTGGCCACCTCTCGACTAGTAATTGATTTCATACATGGCAAGAAATGTGCCATTTTGGTAAATCGATCAACTACTGTGAGAATTGCATCAAAACCTTTTGAAATTGGGAGATCAGTAATGAAATCCAAGGATTTTCCGAAATGGGAAGTGTTTGTAGTAAGCCATAGGATCGGTGACGAGGACTCTTTGATCGACAACATATATCATAGCTGCGAACATACACCTCAACAAAATGACGAAGGCGAGGCCACCAATAGCGTCGAGAAATTAATTCTAGAGTCTTGTGAACTCCAAAATGACCAGCCATTGGTGAGTCATGGCAATGTTGTAAAACTTGTAGCCATGGGGGACCATCACGAAACATACAATAGGTTTTGTCGAAACAGAAAACCACCATGAAAATAGAACTGACGATAGTCATTATGAGGATTTTTCGACCATGAGGAAGAAGCATGATTTGGGACAATATGATCCAAAACATCCTTGGCGAAATCATCAGTGGCCATATGATCTCGAATGGAATAAACAAGAGTGGAATCTTCAAGAGTTGTTATGGCATTAACTACCATTAATCGTAAGTGATTAGGACCCAAAAGGATTTGTTTTTGATGCTCAAATGTAGGTTCCCCTGGACGAAGCTCCATATAAGAGCGCCACGAAAGAGCATCTACTTTGCATTGCTGCATCACAAGGTGATATATGATGATAAAGTCGAAGTGAGTAAAAAATTGCGCCCACCGGGCTTCTCTCCGACTCAAGACTCGAGCATTTTGGAAATAAGTCAAGTTCTTATGATCAATTGTAGACAATGATCTGCTGAGAAGAATCTTCTAGAAAATGTCTCCATTGTTGAAACGAATCCACAATTGCAAGAAGCTCTTTGTCATGGATCTCGTAGTTGATCTCTGCAGCGTCAAACTTTCGTGAATGAAAGGTGTCAGGGCGTAGTTGTCCATCATCTCCAGTCTGCAAGAGGACACTCCCTAGTGCAAAATCGGATGCATCGACTTCGAGGATGAAGCGTTTTGTTGGGTCGACATGTGCTAAGATACGTGCCGTTGTAAATGCTCGTTCGAAGCTTTTGAATGCCTTGACTGCATCTGAACTCCATATAAATGGCTGATTTTTATGTGTGAGTTGAGTAAGCGGAAGCACCACCTTGGAATAATCTTTAATAAATTTTTGATAAAAATTTGCAAACCCGAGAAAACATTGCACATCACGCACTGAAAGGGGCATTTGCCACTCTAAAATTGCTTGTACCTTCATGGGGTCCATAGCAATACCATCTGATGATACAATATACCCCAAAAATTCCACTTGATTCTGGCCGAAACTACACTTTTCTAATTTTGCGTAGAGACCATATTCTTAGAGTCAACGCAGTACCTGACGAACATGTTCGTCATGCTCCTCTTGGGTCTTCGAGTAGATTAAAATATCATCTAGGTAAACTATAGTGAAGATATCAAGAAAATCTCGAAAAATATCATTCGCCATATGTTGGAAAACAGTAGGTGCATTCGTGAGACCGAATGGCATCACAGTATACTCAAAATGTCCATAGCGAGTGCGAAAAGTTGTCTTCCATTCATCCCCCGGGCGAATCCGAACTAGATTATATGCTCCACGAAGGTCCAACTTCGTGAAATATTTTGCACCATTGAGACGTTCCAAAAGATTCAGGATTAATGGTAGAGCATATCTATTCCGGAGAGTCATTTTGTTTAGCCCTCGATAATCCACGACCAACCGAAGAGTCCCATTCTTCTTCTTAATAAAGAAGATAGGTGCACCAACAAGGGATCTAGAATGCCGAATGAATCCGTTTGCCAAATTCTCATCAATATATTCCCACAAAGTCTCTAGCTCTACAGGGGAGAGATTATAAATTGGGCCCCATGGAGGTTCTTTCTCTGGTTGTAAGTCAATAGGGCAGTTGTATGACCGATGCTCCGGCAATGTATTGGCCTTCACCTTATCAAAGACATCTGAGAGCTCCTTGTATTTCTCTAGTAGTTTAATGTCTGCTTCATGTGAAGTGGATGATGGAGTTGCTACTATTGCGAAGACGAACATGGCCTCGTTTCCCCCTTCCTCCCGCAACTGTCGTAAAGAGATGGTCGATAACTCCGGGGATCTATTATCACATGTAGGAGAGAGGGATGCGGGATTTGTGCTTTTTTCCTGGGTTTCCTCAATTGTTCTTTTCATCCAATCAATCTTCGGGTTATGGAGTTCAAACCAAGGGAGACCTAGAACTATTGGGTGTTCTGGACTACGAATAATGTTGAAAGAGATTGTGCTTGCCAAATCACCAAGGACTATCCTAATTGGCTCAAACTCGACTATATCTCTTGATGCTATGGGACATCCATCAATGATTCCTTCGGCTACTGGGTTGGGAAGCTTATTCAAGAGGATGTTTTGTGACAAGGCAAATTCACGATCCATGAAACAAGAGTTGGCTCCAGAATCTAGGAGGGCAGAGGCTAGGACTCGATGACATGTAGATGTGGTAAGCACAACTTGTGCAGAAAGAACTCTACTCACATGATTTGATGAAATGGAGCCACGACTAGGAACTAACTCTACATAGCTAGGATGGTCCAGCCAAATGACTCCTATTCTGGCCGGACTTACTCGTTTAACACATCCTCTAATTGGCTCAAGACATCGAATCTATTCTCATGGCATGGACTATGAGGCTTACTTATGTTATTAGTAGTAACAATGGAACTCGATGTATTGTTTTCATGGGCACTTACTTGGTATACTTGACGCCTAGGTTTTTGTGGACAATTTACAACTATATGTCTTGGACCACCACACTACAGGCAGGGGCGATGTGCTCGACGTCGTTGCTTCTCATCATCTGATAATGGCCCACATCGTTGTGTTGACTCTATTTCCATTGGAATTGGGTCATCCCTTGTAATGGGTCTGGAAACTTGTGTTGTGTTGACTCTATTTCCATTGGAATTGGGTCATCCCTTGTAATGGGTCTAGAAACTTGTGGAGGCGTTGCGACTACAAAAGCGTAAGTCTGTTTAGGTTGGCAGCGTAACATTTGTTGGCACTCAGAACGTCGCTCAAATAGGCGATTATCACATCGCACGGCTTGACTAATGGCTTTTGTAAGTGACTTCGGATCTTCAGGGAAAGTAAGAAGAAGATCTTTGACATCATTTCGCAAACCTTGACGGAATTGATCCATTAAAGCCGCCTCATCCCAAGGGATATCGCATGCCAAGAGACGGAAATCGGCTGCGTAAGACGATGTGGGATGATCTCCTTGTCGGAGCCTTCGAATCTTGTTTATCGTTGTCTTAGTGTTGTCAGTATCCCCGAAACTAGCTTGAAACTCTTTAACAAATGCCTCGAAATCCTCCAGCAATGGTGATTTCTTCTCGAGAAGTGGTGTGAACCATGCTAACGTCGGACCGCATAGCAAAGTTCCCACTAATTCCACACGAGCAACATCAGTTGGATACCGATTGGGATGTAGCTGAATAACTAGACGAACATGATTCAAAAAGCCTCGAAATAAAGACCTCGTACCATCAAAATTGGCGTGGAGGCTGATCTTTGGTTCTTGTAAAAAGTAGCGTGCGGAAGCAAGTATGAAGACCGAACAGAAGGAAGAAAAACTCAGGTTTAATGGAGAGTTTGAGCTTACGCAGTATACGCAGGAGAGACAGAGAGAGTGAGAGAGAAAACACAAGGACTATATTCAAAAAAATACTCAATCTCTATTCACCACACTCTATACATATGTGTGTTCAATGAACACTTTTATACAAGTCCTAGAAGGACTGACAGAAGTACTGACAGCACTTCAATGCTCATTAAGAGATCCTACACTAACTCCCAAATATATTCCTCACGGAATATCTTTCCTAACGGCCTCCCGGTTTATGCACCTATTCGGCCCTACCTATGCACCGGTCTGCGTACCGGTTTACGCATTCGGCCTAACCGATCGGTCCCAACCGATCCGGTCCTCGGCTTCTTCAGCCGATTCGGCCGATGTTGAGCTTGTCTCTCAACACTCCCCCTCAAGCTCAACTTGAGGCTCTTCGGGATCTTCAGGCTCACAGCTCCGGTTCCTCCTGGCTTCACGCCTCACTCGCGCTCCTCGACCTGTTCGACTCCGCGCGCTTCGACCCTTCCGATCGGCTTGTCTTCTCATGTGGCCCTTATCAGCTCTTCTGCTGTTGCGGTGTTGACGCTTCTCCTGCTGCCTTTTCTTCCGCTTGGGCCTTGGTTGATTCAGCGTATCTAAATCAAACATCCGAACCGACTCAGCTACCTCCGATCGGTTTTCGCTCTCGTCCGAGTTGGCTGTCTCCAACTTGTCTTCGGTCTTCTCGCCCTCGATGGTGTCATCTTCCCCATGCGTGGTTGGCTTCGGCTCTCTCCTTCGGCTGCTCCCCTTCTGTCCGGTTCCGGACTTTTCCGCGGGTCCGCCCTCGGCTTCTTCAGCCGATCCGAAGTCGAACTTGACAATCGAGTCAACCGACTCGGTGTCGCGGTCTCTGCTCCTTTCCTGCTGCCTTGCTTGGTCGTTCAGGACTGTTCTCCACCTCAAGTTTGGCACGTCGAGGTCACGCAATCCGAGCGCACCTGAGAATTGCCGCAACTTGTCCAGACCAAGAGGCTTGGTGAAGATGTCGGCAGTCTGCCGATCCGTCAGAACGTACTGAAGTTCGACTTCACCGGAAAGGACACGCTCACGGACGAAATGGTAGTGCACCTCAATGTGCTTGGTCCGTGCGTGGAAAACAGGGTTTTTCGCAAGCTGGATGTTGCTGAGGTTGTCGCAGTAGATCGTCGTTGGATCTGACACCTCCTCTTGCAGGTCCTTAAGTAGCCGCTTCAACCATATGGCTTCGCATGTCGCGACAACCGCTCCTCGGTACTCAGCTTCGGTGCTCGACAGTGCAATTGTCGGCTGCTTCTTACTGCTCCACGCGATCGCGGCACTCCCGAGGGAGAACGCGTATCCGGACGTGGATCGGCGATCGGCGGCGTTGCCAGCCCAATCAACATCAGTGTAGCTGACTAACTGTGCGGCTGCACCGGTCCGATATAGAAGTCCCCGGTCCTTAGTGCCGTTGACATACCGAAGTATGCGTTGCGCACACTGAAGGTGCTCCTCGGTAGGTCACGCCATGAACTGATTGATCACTCCGACCGGATAACTGAGGTCGGGTCGGGTGATGGTCAAGTATATGAGGCTTCTGACAATTTGTCGGAACCTCGTCGGGTCGCATACCTTTCCCGTATCGTGACGAAGCTTGACGGTTTTGTCCAGAGGAGTCGAGACGGACTTACAGTCGGCCATCCTGAATTTGAAAAGCATACTCAGCACGTAATGTCGTTGGCTAATCAATATGCCTTCGGGGGTACAGATCACTTCGATTCCGAGGAAGTAATGAAGGTCCCCCAGATCCTTCATGTCGAATGATGCCGCAAGCTGGAGCTTCACGCGGTCGATTTCACCTAGGTCGGCGCCGGTGATGACCAAGTCATCAACATATAGTAAAATACTAACTGGTCCGAGTCGACCTTTCCGGATGAACAGGGAAGAGTCCGATTTTGACGTGACGAAGCCCATCCGACGCAGTTGTTGTGTAATCTTCGCGTTCCAGGCACGCGGGGCTTGCTTCAGTCCGTAAAGGGACTTCTTTAGTTGGCATACTACCGAGGAGTTCGTTCCGAAGTGAAATCCGGGGGGCTGTACCATGTACACCTGTTTCTCAAGGTCACCTTGCAGGAACGCATTCTTTACATCCATCTGATGTAGGTGCCACCCCTTGGCCGCGGCTACTGCAAGCAAAACACGGATGGTTGTCATTTTTGCGACCGGCGCAAACATCTCATCGTAGTCGATGCCGTGTTTCTGCGCGTACCCCTTTGCCACTAGCCGAGCCTTGTACCGGTTGACCGAGCCATCGGTGTTGAACTTGACCTTGTACACCCACCTACACCCGATCGGTTTTACCCCTCTTGGTGCGTCAACCAGGTCCCAGGTCTCGTTCTCCGCCAATGCATGCATCTCTTCCTCCATCATAGCACGCCAATTCGCGTCTTTAGCCGCTTCTGCGTAGCTCTCCGGCTCACGTACTTCCGCTACACGGGTCATGTATGCATAATGATGCGCCATGTACTTGTTGTATCCGAACCGCAAAACAAGATTCTTCTGGCGGGTAGATCGGTGTAATTTCACATTAGCCGATGTCGAGGCCTTCTCGGTCGACGCGGACTTCACCTTTAAAGACCCGTCACCGGTTCCCTCAGAGTCGGACTCGCGTCGGTCTGACTTGTTCCTATCCGTGCCGGAATCTAACACCTTCTTCTTCCCTTTCTCTTTGCGCGTGAGCCGTCTCCTCGATTTCCTGCGCGGGGAATGCACGGCCGAGTCTCCACTACTCGCCGGCTCTCCATCGGACTGGTTGTACCGACTCAGTCGTCCAATCGGTCCACTTAAACGGAGTCCAATCTAACTCTCTTCGCGGGTCTCGATTTCGGGCTCATCCGGAGGCATCTCGGCCTCGCTGATCTCATCGTCAGAGCTCGGATTGGAGTTGGGCTTCGGAGTCGGGGGCTGGTACCAGGACACGGACTCGTCAAACACAATGTCGTTGCTAACACACACTTGTTTGGTGCGAGGGTTATAGCACTTATAACCCTTCTGCTCGTCCGAGTAACTGACCAAGATGCATTTCTCGGCCTTTGCGTCCAGCTTCCTCCTTTTCTCCTTCAGTACATGCACATACGCAATGCTACCGAACACCCTCAAGTGTCGCAAGTTCGGCTTCGTTCCGAAATATAGCTCGTGCGCCGACACTTTGTCTCCAATCCGGTTCTGGATGTATACCGCGGTCCTTACCGCCTCGGCCCAATAGAACTTGGCCAAGCTCTTCTCCTCCAGCATTGCCCGTGCTGCTTCCACAACTGACCGATTCTTCCTCTCAACCACGCCGTTCTGCTCCGGCGTGTATCTACAACTGAATTCGTGTTGAATTCCCATTTGTTGTAGATAACCGTTGAATTGACCGGAAAAGTACTCTTTCCTGCCATCCGACCGCAGGCACTTGATCTTTTGTCCCGTTTCCGTTTCCACGAACCCTTTGAGGTCCCGAAAACCGTCGAAGACTTCGCTCTTCCTCTCAATGAGGTAGATCCATGTGTGCCGCGTGTAGTCGTCGATGAAGGAGACAAAATATCGGCTCCCGCCAAGACTAACGTTTTGTGCCGGCCCCCACACATCGGAGTGTATAAGGTCGAGCTTGTTCCAGCTCCGGTTTCACTTGTTGGGGAAAGGAAGTCAGTGTTGCTTCCCAAGCTGGCAGGCTTCACAAATTTGTGCCTTTCGGCCACTAAATTTGGGCAATCCAAACACTACCTGTTTCAATTGCAGATCTTGAAGCCGCTGGTAGTTGACGTGGCCTATCCGTTTGTGGCACAAGTCGATGTCCGACTCAGATTTTTGTCCCTTCGCGAACATTGCGGTGCCGCCGTCAGTGGAGTCGAGGATGAACATCCTCCCATCTCTGCGCCCTTGCGCAATCACACGGCCTACTTCCTCAATGAAGCACCCGAGGTGTGTAAACCGAGAACCTCCATCCCTTGGTCGACAATCTGTCCGACCGAGACCAAGTTCTTCGTGATTGTCGGAACGTGCAGCACGTTCATGAGTTTCCCTTTCTGCCCGACATGGCTAAGGGGAACTTCTCCGACATTCGCGATCGGATGCGCAGTGTCATCTCTAGTTGCGACTACTCCAGGTTGTATCGGTTTTTCAAGGTACGAGAACCACTCCTTATGGCTCGTCATGTGGTTTGACGCGCCAGAGTCTACGTACCACACCTCGTCCGATCTCGGGGTGGTCTGTTTCATTGAGTTTGCTTCGTGTCTCATCACGAAGGCAGACCCTTCTCCGGCTCTCCCGGAGTCTTCGGTGTAGTGCGATCGCTGCCGATTTCCCTTGTCGGTATGTCCGGAGTCGTTTCTAGAACCGGTTCTTTCCGAATCGGCGCGCTTCTTCCAGCACTCACTTTCCTTGTGGCCTTTCTTGCCACAATACCAGGACTCCGCGATGGACTTCCCTTGCCGATTCTCATCGTTTCGACTCCCCCCGTTTCCGGAGGGTCCGAAGTTGTTGTCGGCATCACTTCGGTGCCCTCTTCCTTGATCTCGTCGGCCGCCTCCATTGCGCGCCGACTCGCCTCGTCCTCCACGTCCACGGGACCTATCTCCCTCCGTGTACAACATTCTGTTGTCGGTGTGCGTGCTTGTAGACGCACCCGCGTGGTTCTCCTCTACCAGGAGCATTGACTGTAAGTCGAAAAAGGACGACGTATTCTCCCGGGTACACACAGCCGTTCGGAACGCTCCGAACTTCAACTCGAACCCATGACCTTATGCTACATGGGTCGAGCTCTTACCATTAGACTATGAATTGTAATACGTAGGATATTATTTTCATTTATGCTTTATCATAGAAAATTGATGTATATTCCAGATCTCTCTGGAACATTCTAGAAGCTTCAGGATTATTCCTGAGAACACTATAAAAGAGGGCACTAGGCATTATGTTGAACCAAATTGGTTCAACGCCAGTCTTAAGCCTCTTAGCCATTTTGTACTTATCCTTCACATAATATATTGGTTGTTATCATCATCTCTCTCTCTCTCTCTTATCCTCGCTATCTCTCTTTTCGCTTCTCTCTCTCTTTCTCTCTCTCGGGAGTCTTACGCAATCCCGTCCTCTTAGTACTAATAGTACTGCGCTTCTTTAGTACTAATTCTATCTCTACTTAGTACTATTCCTGACCGTTTGAACCAATTTGCCTCCTCCTACCCTTTTCCCTATACTATGGCTACTATTAGCGCCCAAGAATATCAATCCGTTTTCTCCGAGCTACAATGCTTAAAAGAAAAATTTGTTGCCTTGGAACAAGAAAAGTAACGGCTTATAGGGGATCTGCAACAAATCGCTCTAGAAAAGCAACAAACGCAACAACAGCATGGGGAGTTAGCGTTATGGGTGCAACAACTCGAAGCGGCATTGCAACAACAAGGATCAAGTCCCCAAGGATTTCATAAAGAGCCGAAGATTGAACTTCCTGTGAAATTTGATGGAACGCGATCGCAATTCAGGGGATTCCTTAATCAGGTACGATTAGTCCTCCAAATGCATCCTTCCCGATACCCCATTGATGCATCCCGAGTCAGCTTAATAGGCACGTTGCTTAGCGGCTCAGCCTTAGCATGGTTCGCTCCGCTTCTAGAAAAACATTCGCCCTTGCTTAATAACTTTGAAGATTTTATTAGTGAGTTCAAAGCCTGCTTTGGAGACACCGACAGCATCAGGACGGCGATCAACAAGATCCGGCGATTGCGTCAAGGCGATCGTCCAGCCTCTGCCTACGCGGCGGATTTCCGCCTACTCGCTTCCGACATACCCTGGGATGATCAAGCACTAATGGAGCAGTTTCGCTATGGCCTGCGAAATGATGTCAAAGATCTACTTCTAACCTTCCTCGAAGAACCAAAGTCTCTTACAGAGGCAATCAGTCGAGCGGTCCGATTTGACAACCACCTTTTCGAACGGCGTTCGGAACGTCAATTACAGATACCACGCGCTAGGCCGGAGCCCACTTACGTCGCAGTCGCGGCCAAACCGTTTGCACGAGACATACCTCAAGCAAATACTTCGACACCGATGGAGATCGATACCATGCGTCGACACGACCCGTTATCGGAAGAAGAAAAGCAACGACGACATGCAAATCGATTATGTCTTTATTGCGGTGGACCAGGGCATATTGCAATCAATTGTCCCCATAGGCCAAGAAGGTAGGTAAATCAAATTGTAGCTTGTACTAAACCCGAGTCAATTCTTCCCTTAGGAGTGTCTAATAGTATTAATAGTACTAATAGAGTGTTTGATAGTATTCATAGTACTAATAGCCCAAGTATCTCAAATAAATTTGAAATCCTTAGTCAATTAGATGAAGAGTTAAACGATTGAGTCCAGCCAAAATAGGAGCCGTTTGGTTGGACAACAGCCCTAGATCTGTACAGCCCATTAGTGGTTCCATTCCTTCCAAGCAAGTTAGCAATGTGTTCCTAGCCCAAGTCATTGTTAGTACTAAAAGTACTCCCCCAGTACCCGTCCTAGCACTTTTAGATTCCGGAGCTAATTCCTGTTTCATGGATTGAAATTTTGCCCAAGCTTCTCAGATATCCTTAAGAAAACTTCCTTGTCCCGCATCTGTAGTAGTCATTGATGGTCGTCCCATTGCTTCCGGGAATATTGTAGAAGAATCAGAACCCATTCAAGTTGTCCAAGGTAGTTTTGTGTGTGTAATATCATTTAATATAATTAGTAGTCCAGAGCATCCCATTGTCCTAGGATTACCTTGGTTTGAATTACATAATCCAGCCATAGATTGGAGAACAAGAGAAGTCCGATATCGACCACCCCAAGAATCAACTCACCAAGTTTCGACCATTTCACTCCATCAACTACGCGAAGAAGGACCCAAGGAGGCAATGTTCCTATTTGCAATATTAGTACATCCTTCCAGCACTATTAAGAAGGACTCCTCAGTACAACTTCCAGCAAAATATCATCCTTATGCCGATGTATTTGACAAGGTAAAAGCCGGTACCCTTCCTCATCACCGTCCCTATGACTGTCCCATCGATTTACAACCAGGAATCGAGCCACCATGGGGACCAATTTACAACTTGTCACCCACCGAGTTAGAAGTCCTTCGAGCCTACATAGAGGAGAACTTGGCAAGCGGGTTCATCCGCCATTCGAAATCTCCGGACGGTGCACCCATCTTCTTTGTCAAGAAGAAAGATGGCTCACTTAGTCTTGTCGTTGATTACCACGGATTGAATAAAGTCACCATCCGGAATAGGTATGCACTTCCTCTTATATCAAGTCTTTTAGAGCGAGTTAATGACCGTGCCAAGTTTTTTACTAAAATCGACCTACGAGGAGCGTATAACCTCGTGCGGATCCGACCAGGAGATGAGTGGAAGACCGCCTTTCGCACGCGGTATGGGCATTTCGAGTATACTGTTATGCCGTTTGGCCTAACCAATGCACCCGCAGTCTTCCAACACATGGCAAATGATATATTCAGAGACCTCTTGGATATCTGTTTGATCATTTATCTGGATGATCTATTGATTTATTCGAAGACCCAGGAAGAGCACGATTCTCATGTACTATTAGTACTAAAGCGACTCCGCGAGAATGGTCTTTATGCCAAGCTAGAAAAATGTAGCTTTGACTGCAAGCAAGTGGAATTTCTAGGCTACGTCATCTCCTCAAAGGGCATCGCCATGGATCCAGCTAAAATCCAAACTGTACTAGAGTGGCAAATTCCACAGTCGGTACGAGATGTACAATGTTTTCTAGGTTTTGCTAACTTCTACCGTAAGTTTATACAGGATTACTCGAAGATTATTTTACCTCTCACACAACTTACGAAGAAGGGCCAATCATTTCTTTGGTCCATAGAAGCAAATATGGCTTTTCGGCATCTTAAGAAAGCCTTTACATCAGCACCGATTCTAGCTCATGTGGATACAAGCAAACCATTCATCATGGAGGCCGACGCATCAAATTTCGCCCTTGGTAGCATCCTTTCTCAACAAGGAGATAAAGGAGAGTTGCATCCGGTGGCTTCCCATTCGCGCAAATTCGATGTCGCAGAAATCAACTACGAAATACATGACAAGGAGTTATTAGCCATCGTGGATTCATTTGTACAATGGCGGCATTTCTTAGAGGGCTCTCCACATCAGGTCATTGTCTTTAGCGATCATAAAAATCTTGCTTATTTTCAGAACGCTCGCGTACTAAATCGACGGCAAGCTCGGTGGGCGCAATTCCTCACGCGTTTCGACTTCAAAATCACATATCGACCGGGGAAGCAGCAAGGAAAAGCAGATGCACTATCACGGCGTTCATATCTTGCACCTCGTCCTGGTGACGCAACATTTGATAATCAAAAGCAAGTAATCTTGGGACCAAGACGATTGCACACGACGCGGATTTTTCACACCCCGATGGATTCACGGATTACCGATGACATATGTGCAACCTTGAAGACGGATAGTTTTGCTCAAGACATCCTGGCGCACATTGATACTTCTCGGGCATCCTGTTCTTGGTCTCAACAACCAGGTATTGACTACCGACAATTCGAATATCATGATGGTTTGTTATTCTTTAAAAAGCGCGCATATGTCCCCGATTGCTCCTGTCGCCTTCAAATCGTCCAACATTGTCACGACACCCATACAGCGGGACATTTCGGTAGTACTAAGATGTTGGAGCTAGTGCAGCGATCTTTTTGGTGGCCCCACATGCGCCGTTTTGTCGACGACTACGTTCGGACCTGTGATGCTTGCTGCCGAGCAAAGATGCCACGACACCATCCATATGGCTTGTTGGAACCCTTACCACAGATCTGCCGGTCTCGAAGGGGTTCGATGCTATCCTAACCGTCGTCGATCGATATACGAAGATGGCACATTTTGTGCCATGTACTAAAGCCATCACTAGCGAGGAAACCGCCGCTCTCGTTATGCGTGAGGTATTTCGGCATCATGGCCTCCCAGACAGTATTATCAGTGATCGAGGACCGGAATTTGTCTCCAAAATTTGGCAGCATCTCTTCAAGATGCTCAAGGTCTCCTGCAAACTCTCCTCCGGCTACCATCCTGAGACCGACGGGCAGGCGGAACGAACAAACCAAACGCTGGAGCAATATCTCCAGTGTTTCCTGAGTTATCAATAGGACGATTGGGCCGAGATTCTCCACTTTGCGGAGTTTGCGTATAATAATGCTATTCACTCCTCGACTCGGGTCTCCCCATTTTTCGTTTATACCGGTTTCCATCCTTGCTGGTCGGTGATCGACACCCTGGAGCTACCTACCAACCCTCGTGCCGAGGATCATTTGGAGAGGCTACGCAAGTTCCAGATGGATCTCTCTACTCACCTTCGTCATGCTCAACACACACAGAAGACTTATGCGGATCGTCATCGGATTCCCTCCTCATTTGCCATCGGAGATCGAGTATGGCTCTTACGTCGTCACATCAAGACTACTCGACCGTGCGACAAGTTGGATTATCGACGACTCGGTCCCTTCCGTATTACGGGTAAGATTAATGATGTCACATTCCGCCTTGATCTCCCTCCGCAGCTTCAGATACATCCGGTTTTCCATTGTTCTCTTCTTGAACCTTATAAAGCAAACACCATTCCCGATTGTGTGACACCACCGCCGCCCCCGCTGGAGTTGGACGCCGGCCCGAAGTATGAAGTTGCTACCATCCTCGATTCCAAACTTATTCGCAACAAACTTTATTACTTGGTCGATTGGCTCGGTTATAGTCCGAGTGAAAGTACTTGGGAACCCGTCGAGCATGTTGCCAATGCACAAGATCTTCTTGCTGATTTCTACCGAAAGTATCCGGACAAACCCGGTCCGCAATTAGCGCTGACTTGTTCCACTCGTCGTCTTTAAGGGGGAGATAGTGTCATGATATGGCAAGACTCGAACCCATGACCTTATGCTACATGGGTCCAACTCTTACCATTAGACTATGAATTGTAATACGTAGGATATTATTTTCATTTATGCTTTATCATAGAAAATTGATGTATATTCTAAATCTCTCTGAAACATTCTAGAAGCTTCAGGATTATTCCTAAAAACACTATAAAGGGAGGCACAAGGCATTGTTTTGAACCAAATTGGTTCAACGCCAGTCTTAAGCCTTTTAGCCACTTGTACTTATCTTTCACATAATATATTAGTTGTTGTCATCATCTTTCTCTCTCTCTCATTCTCGTTATCTCTCTCTCTCTCCTCTTCTATCTTCCTCTCTCGAGAATCTTACGCAGTCCCGTCCTCTTAGTACTAATAGTACTTCTCTTCTCTAGTACTAATTCTTTCTCTATTTAGTACTATTCCTGACATCAACCGGGATATTATCCGGACAAACCCGGTCCGCAATTAGCGCTGACTTGTTCCACTCGTCGTCTTTAAGGGGGAGATAGTGTCATGATATGGCAAGACTCGAACCCATGACCTTATGCTACATGGGTCCAACTCTTACCATTAGACTATGAATTGTAATACATAGGATATTATTTTCACTTATACTTTATCATAGAAAATTGATGTATATTCCAGATCTCTCTGGAACATTCTAGAAGCTTCAGGATTATATCTGAGAACACTATAAAAGAGGGCACTAGGCATTATGTTGAACCAAATTGGTTCAACGCCAGTCTTAAGCCACTTAGCCATTTTGTACTTATCCTTCACATAATATATTGGTTGTTATCATCATCTCTCTCTCTCTCTCATCCTCGCTATCTCTCTTTTCGCTTCTCTCTCTCTCTCTCTCTCTCTCTCTCGGGAGTCTTACGCAGTCCCGTCCTCTTAGTACTAATAGTACTGCTCTTCTTTAGTACTAATTCCATCTCTGCTTAGTACTATTCCTGATAGTAGGTTGCTCAACTCCTGTCGGAGCTGAAGCTTCCTGGCTGTGGTGCTCGCGGCGAAAATCTTCTTCAGATTTTCCCACGCACCCTTCGGCGTCTTTGCATCCCGAACATAGCACAATAGTTGTTCGCCCACACACGACGCGAAGCAGTATAATACCCTTCTCGCCAATTGCTCCCACGACGGGAAGTCTCTGTGTGTCGATTCGGGTGCCGCGTCATTAGCTCCTTCGACATAACTCCTGTAGTCGTGCTCGAGCAGGTACTGGTGCATCTTGTATGACCAAGACGCGTAGTTGGTTTTGTCGAGCTTCTCTGTTGGAAGCGAGCTCGCCATGCCTCTATCCATAGTTTTTCTTGTTCTTCTTCGTCAAGCTGTGTCGGTTGCAAAGAGGTTCTCAACCCTCGTGCTCTAATACCATGTAAAAAGTAGTGTGCGGAAGAAAGTATGAAGACCGAACAGAAGGAAGAAAATTTCAGGTTTAATGGAGAGCTTGAGCTTACGCAGTATACGCGGGAGAGACAGAGAGAGTGAGAGTGAGAAAACACAAGAACTATATTCAAAAAAATACTCAATCTCTATTCACCACACTCTATACATATGTGTGTTCAATGAACACTTTTATACAAGTCCTAGAAGGACTGACAAAAGTACTGACAGTACTTCAATGCTCATTAAGAGCTCCTACACTAACTCCCAAATATATTCCTCACGGAATATCTTTCCTAACGGCCTCCCGGTTTACGCACCGATCCGGCCCTACCTACGCACCGGTCTACGTACCGGTTTACGCATTTGGCCTAACCGATCGGGTCCTCGGCTTCTTCAACCGATCCGGCTGATGTTGAGCTTGTCTCTCAATAGTTCTCTAGGGGAGTTCTGAGCCCCCGACACTTGTTCTCGTAATGACAATATAGTCGCCTCGAGTTGATGAACCCACTGTGATAACTCTTCATGCTATTGAGCTTTTTCGGTGCTCACTTGTTGTAGGTCCCCAAGTAGCCTTTGATTCTCATGCTCTAATGCCAAAATTTTATTCGTGAGCATGTCGAGCTCAGAAAGAACACGCATGTATTCTTGTTTTCTCATGGACTGCATAGCTTACGAGGGGAGAGGAGAAGGAAAAATAGAACTTGTTAGGGTTTTCTCACCAATTTAGGTTTGGGATGAGTGGTAGATCCCAATTTATAAGTAATAGAGAACACTCTAGAGTAATCTAGAAAATCTCTAGATTATTCGAGAAGGTTCTAGTGTATAGAACACTCTAGAATATTCTAGGTCATTCTAGAATGTAGAGTAATATAGAATATTCCTATGATATTAGATTTCATATTCTAAAAACTATACATACAAGAATATTAATACAATGGTTAAGGTTTTGACATGTGTACAACAAGGTCGTGGGTTCAAATGCTTTCGACGAATAATGTGAGTGTCATGATCCTTTCGATGCATGATGTGAGTGTTATCATGACAACTATGAACGGTTTGGAGTTCAGTCCATTTCTTAGGTTGACTTCTTTAACTCTAGCTGGACCATCGCATGCTTCTCCTAAGGTGTTAGGTGTGCGTTGTGGTCGTTTACAAGCCACCACTCCATTCCCTTGTTCGTAGACTTTGAATTTCTCGGGGAAGTCAACTTCTTCAGGGGTCTTCTCGTTGGGCAAATTTTCTTCTCTTCGTGTCGTCTACATCACTTGGCATTTGTCTTTTGTATTGGTTTGTCTCTGTTTTGGAGCGAGGATGGTGAAATTGAAACACGAAATTGTGTCCCCGTCTTCATCACAACACTTTGTACTGATGGGGTACATGGCATCGATCGTGGCGAGGATGTGTACCCAATTCATTTGTGACGAATCAGAGGCTACGGATGTGTCTTCTCTCACATTCTTTGCCTTGGGAGTAGTATGCCTTTGGGGTAGGGGTTGGCGTCTGGTCAAGATCTGGATTGCCCTTGTGGTGTGGCAATCGAGGAGGTTGGTCTCGAACTCTGTGGTCTCTAACCAGTCGTCGACAAGGGGACTACCTTCTTGTTCGTGGACTTTTCGCCTTGATGCGAAATGTTTTGTTGTTTTTCCACATGTAAATTGTGACGTTCCCGAAGTCCATCACGAGGCGGCTTACTCTTAGGAATGGTTGTCCTAGTAAACACTCGTAAGCCACTTGATTAGATGATCTTGTGACAACAAAAGTAAGATTGAAGTCGACCTCATGGATAGTGAAGTTGTGAGCCGGGATCATGCCTTCTGGCCATTGGATGGAACCATCCGCCATTTGGAGCTTGACATATGAAGGAAGCATTTTTGGGTTGCCCCAATTGCACCAACATTCATAGCTAACTATGCTTACCCCTGCTCCGGTGTCAATAATCGCGTCACAAGTCGTGCCATTAACGCACACGGGGAGAGTGAAACTAGCGTTGTCACTCTCGAAATGAGCTCCACAGATATCTATCGGCATTTCTTTGGGTTGGTTGGGGAATGTGGTTGTATGAGGGATGTGGGTGTGTACCTTCTTCCCATAACCTGCAGACAAGCCTCCATTCAAACGGCGGAGGACATCATGCCATGGCTGAATGTTGAGTTTGAGTAGCTCTTCCAGTGTGAATTTGACTTCTTTAGCGAGTAGAGGTTGTAGCTGGTGATTGTCGATCACGAAGGTGTCGATGTAGCTTTGTACTTCACGTAATGTTAGGCGGAACTTTAGATTTAACATTTGTTAGAGCAGGACTGTGTTGACTTCGTGAATCAGAGTAGATTAAGAGATGGAGGTGTTGGTTGGTGTCAGCGTATCGAGGTGGCGGGTTTACCTAGTCTTCTAGCTACTCAAAGTTTATACTTGGGAGGCTAAGCGACCCTTCGATCTGTTCATGGTGTACGAGTTTGATGTATTCTTCGACCTTTTGTTTTTCGGCTACTGGGTTTGGGTACGTTGCTAGGTGTGCGGGTAAGTCCTTGTTAGGGTTGATAGGTATCACGTCTACGTCTCCTTGAGATTCTTGATCTTGCTTGGAGTTTTTCGTGGATGCGGTCTTTTTAGATTTTCACCTCTTCCGTGTGCTCGTAGGAAGGCCTTGGTCATGATACTTCAAGATATGAGCTACTCTTTGGGCTCGTGTGATGACGTTGGCACCAATCGTTGATGGTACTATGGATAATAGGTTGGTGCTAATCCATTTCTTTTTCTCTGGGCAGTCAAGTACCAAGTGTTCTTTACCACACCCTAGGCATGATGCTTCATGTTGGAACCACTCGATGAGGTCTTGTGACTGTTGGTTGAGAATTTGTATCAGTGGTTTTGGGGGTGCTTCCGGTGGGGTGTGTCGTGGTCGTTGTGCCATCCGGTCATAGTATTCATGTTTAGTTGGGCACTCGCTTACCATGTGTGGCCCTTGGCCATTGAAACATTTCAATTCTAGCCTTCGTAAACTATTGTTTTGTCGAAATCCCATCGGTGGGCCCCTCTGTTCTCCTCGTAAGATGTAGACTGGTATTTGGTCGCCTTCGAAGTCCATAAAGTGAGAAAGCACTTCTTCTTCACCGGCATACTCCCAGTATGGGACTTCATATTCTTAGGTGCCCTCCCCAACCTAGGCTTGGTTATCTAAGGCGTATTCTAGTTCGGCAAGGCAGGCTCCAACGCGAGGTAGTGGGGATTCTTGGGGAAGTATTGCGGGTAGTTGTGGGTGGCTAAGTGGTGGGGGTAATCATGGGTGTTCAACCACTGGTGTTTGGCCATATCTTCCATTTGGGGCTTGCCAACAGTTCTCTTGAGAATGCATCATGAAGGCTTTGCACCACTTACAGTATTGAGGTCGTCGTTGGTGGAGGAGAGGGAACTCATGCCTAGTGTGATGGCCATGGCACACGACGCACCTTACGTTTTCTCTTTAGGCATATGGATGGGGTCTTTCCATGTAGGGTGGTCTCAGTGGTGTGGGTGGAGCAGGTTCCGAGGTCTTCTCACGGTTGTTTGTAGGTGCTTTTGTGGGTATCCGCAACCCACTCATTGAATCTTCGAAAGTCATCACTATGGTGCAAGCTTCCACGAATGACCGGCACATCCGGGCGATGAGGAAATTTTGGAGTGTGGGGTCAAACAACCCATTAATGAAACGGCTCAACAATTTCTCATTTGACATTTTATCACTCGAGCTACACCGATGGTGAAGGCTTTTCGTGCAGCGGATATAATCCCTAACCATCTCATTCGCCTCTTGCGTGAGGGCCAAAAGTTGGTCGACTGGATTCCATTTATTCCCTCTACGAGCGAAGTTGATTAAAAAATCTTCAATGACATACTCGAAGTCTGCGACGATGTCTTCATTTAAAGTCCCAAACCAAATTCCGACATGGTCGTCGAGCGTAAGCCGAAATGCGGCTACTTTGGTGATCTTGGTGAGGGGTTCATAAGATCAACATATTTGTTTGAACCTCTCTACGTTGTCATAAGCGTCACCCAAACCGAGGAAACGAGGTACTAGCTTAGAATGGTGGCACTCTTCCTGCTGTCGTTTGTGGGGTAACTTGAATTTTCCGCAGGTGCTCGTTCTTTTTCCATCAATGCCACGAGGGTTTGGATGGATTGTAATGCCAATGTGAGTTCAGCATTAGGAAGTGCTGAGGTGGTTGGGTCGGGTGTAGAGGCCATGTTCATACGCAACGGTGTTGGGGGTCTTCGCATGTGTGCTCTTGAATTGTTTGGGTTGTTGCATGTTGTGCTAAAATGCGGTGCGGGGCTGGGCTCATGTTCTCGACGGTGCGTATGTGATGATGGTTCTAGGAGGTTAAGTTTTTGTTGTACTCGCGCGGATGTTGTTGCGAAGATGCACGTGCGTGTGTGCTTCACTTGAGCGGGACCACCGGGGTCTCGGACCGAGGAGGATGTTCGCGAAATTGTCGAAAAGATGACAATGTGTATGTAGGAGTTGAGGAAACTAATGTCACACTTGAGAAAACCGAAAATTTTTTATACTTGAGAAGAAGATAGATGTCAAGATGAAGAATAAGAAGAGTATTATATTATTATTGATGATGATGGTGATGATAATGATGATCTTCAAATTGACCCCCCCCCCCCCCCACCCTTACACAAGCCTTACGAGGGTTTTTATAGGTCTATCCATGCTTTTATCATGCACAAAACCATGGGCTTGGATCCATGGTTTTTGGGCACACGGTTTTGTGCGGTTGTTTTCCTATGTCTTTTGAATATGTAAAGAAATACATAACATTTAAAGTACTTGGTAGTAGCCCTAATAGTAAGATAAATGTCTCCCATCTTGGAGGTGCAAGGTTCAAATCTTGCTTGCACCCCTCTATATGCACTCGAATGCCACTAGGCCCTAGGATAATTTTCATATTTATAATTGTTTGTGTAATGTGTGTGGAACTACATTATTTCACAATTTCTCCCATTGGACACGCAACATCACGACATCCACCCCCACCAAACCGCACATCCTCCAGCATGTGCCAAGAAGAAAAGAGTGATTGGCCTTTGATTTCTTTCTTTCTTGCGCCTCACATGCGTGGCCTTTGTCCTCCATTTTGAGCACATGCATTCTTTCCACCCGAACCATCGTCGCCACCCGATAAACCATATCATTCACTCACCCTTTGCATTGCCATCACCACTTCTCATAGCCCCTTTTGCTCCTCCTAAACGTAACCCTTCATGCATCGTACATGTGCCGCCTTTGCCCCGACCATCTCCTTGGTCATCAAACTTCCTCCGATCGTCCTTTCTCGTCTCATGCTTGCATTTCCTCATGCGCAACAATCTTAACTGGGTGTCACGGTTCCTCTGCTTCGACCTCCGGCTTCGCCGGCTCAACTTTTGTTTGGATCAATCTCGACCAATCAGCTTTTGGCTTGGTCGGTCTTCTTCCGGATTCACATTTGGCCGAATCGGCTTCCCTCCGGGTCGGCGTTCGTCCGGGTTTTGGTTGGGTGGGGCCCAGTTGATTAGCTCCCGTCCGGGTCGGCTTCCGTTTGGGTCGGAATACCAACCGTTGCATCTTCCATCCAGATTGTCTTCCGATTCTTCCTTTCTTGCCGCCCTCTGGCTCTTCATCAAAGTCTATTGTAGCTTTGTTCTTGGCCTCTTTGTTGGTCACCGTTCCTCCATATGCGATGGCTTCGACCCTCATCTCCTCACCGCCACCTTCCATCTCTCCAGTCTTATGTTGGCTCTCGTGCACAATTGCCGAAGTCTCCTGAACCAGTGTGGAATGATCCCTTAGTCTGTGGTCATCGTCCTCATCGCCGCTTTGGTCCTTCGATTTCTTGCCGTCAGCTTTTGTCTCTCCGGTTTCACATTAGCACTCAGGCACAACTACCGAAGTCTCAATAACAATTGTGGGGAGAACCTCCACACCATCAGTCACCGTCTTCTCATCCATAGCCATCTTTCGCTCAACGTTGTTATTCGCATTGTCTTCAATATTTGCTTCCCCACCACTTTCCATCTCTTGGGTCTCATGTTGGCTCTCGGAAACAACTGCCCAAGTCTCTAGATCAAGTGTTGGGAAAGTCTCGACACGATCATCCAACGTGGACTCTTCCAGAGCCATCTGCGACTCGATGTCATTCCTCGTGGCTACCGCCTCAATCACGTCAACCTCGCACTCTTTACATCCCTCGATCATGCAAGCTTTGCTCATGCTTGCACCTTCATCACTTGATATTTTGGACACAACATGTGTTTCAAAATGCTCGTCCACTCTTAAAGCAACATTTCCTGCTCTCGAGTCTTCAGCCTTTCTCTTGACCGTCGTTCCTAAGTAAGTCGAGAAGGTGGCTTGTTTCACACCTTCTCCCATGGTATTGTCATAAAAAACTTGAGCCTTTGTATCGGCCACTTCATTAACCCATATTTGTTGGGAGGTCTCTTTTTCCTCGATCACTGTTCTCCTCGGTTTTCGCTCCACTTTAAGCTCCTCTTAAGCATCACCTTGCGCCTTTAAGTTCTTGAATGCTTCTCTCATTAAGGCTTCTATGTTGAGTATCGAATCTTCCCTCTTCGAGTTTTCTTCCTTCGGTGGTGGTGTATTGCATCCCGTTCTCCTTTGAACATCCCTCATGGGTCGTGTTGTTGATGAGAATCTTGTCTTCCTCTCGTCGTGTTGTCAACATACCCTTTCCACTTTGGCCAATCCTCGATGAGGCCATTTTCACCATCGTCATCCTCGAGTTGGATTCCAATGGCCTTCCTTTCATTCCGCTCGATTGACTTTACAAATAGTAGAACTTTATTCACCCCTACCAATCTTCAATCCCACTCTGAGAATTGACCAAAGCGACACTCAAACTCAACGAACGCATCCATGGCACTCCGGTGGGTCTTCATCGATGACACCCATTGGTTGAACTTGTACAAACTTTGTCCCTTCGGTCTCTCGGAGCCATATGCCTCCAATAGAGCCTCCTTGAAAGGCTCTTTTACCTCTTTGTAGTTCGGTTCAGCCACCACCCAACAATAGTACTCTAGCCTCATAGCTTCTTTTACACCTCTCGAATCCATCTGGGCATTGTAGGTGCCTAGAAAATTTTGCACTATGCCCCCGTCGAAATAACCGACTCGCTCGACCATGCTTTTGACGGCTTGTTGGGCCGCATGTCGTCTTTTACTTTCTCTCGAAAATTCCATCATCATCTTCGACATTGCCTTCATGAGATATTCCTTGTCCATCTTCATCCTCCCTGCCGCTCTTCACGTCGGGTTCACCAAAGATGTCACGAAGATGCGCGTGTGTGCGTGCTTCGCTTTAGAGGGACCATTGGGGTCTCGGACCGGGGAGGATGTTCGTGAAATTGTCGAAAAGATGACGATGTGTATGTAGGAGTTGAGGAAACTAATGTCACACTTGAGAAAACCAAAGATTTTTTATACTTGAGAAGAATATAGATGTCAAGAAGAAGAATAAGAAGAGTATTATATTATTATTGATGATGATGATGATGATCTCCAAATTGACCCCCCCCTTACACAAGCCTTATGAGGATTTTTATAGGTCTATCCATGCTTCTATCATGCATAAAACCATGGGCTTGGATCCATGGTTTTTGGGCACACAGTTTTTCTTGTGCATGCACAAAACCATGGGCTCGGAACATGGTTTTGTGCACACGGTTTTGTACGGTTGTTTTCCTATGGCTTTTGAATATGAAAAGAAATACATATTACTTGGTAGTAGCCCTAATGGTAAGATAAATGTCTCCTATCTTGGAGGTGCGAGGTTCAAATCTTGCTTGCACCCCTCTATATGCACTCGAATGCCATTAGACCCTAGGATAATTTTCATATTCATAATCGTTTGTGTAATGTGCGTGGAACTACACTATTTCACAATTTCTCCCATTGGACACACAACATCACGACAACGTGTCTTTCCTTTCTGCCAGGGCAACTTCAATGTCTCGGGTGATCCCCTCCGGTTGTCCTCCTTTCGCAAGTTGCATCGTCCATATATTGATTTCCTATTCTATCGCACGCAGCTCCTGTGTGGTATCCCATATGTGTCACTCTATGTTGGGCGAGTCTGTTGTTGGGTTGTCTTGTAGTGGGGGCGTGTTGAGAGGTGCTTTGGTTGCCGGGCTCGGTTGGAGGTTCATGTTTGGTAGCATCCCTGGGGTTAGCCACCCACCGTGGTATCGAGTCGGGTTAGATGGGCTAGCACCATATGTTGGATTGGTTTCCGTGACCTCTTCCTGATGTGTAGGTCGGGTTTTTAACATCCTCGTCCATGAGGATCCGGCCATATGTACGACAAAGGATTTTGGATGTTCCTGGTGTTGTCTCGACATCAAACTTTGAGGGTTCGTAACAAATGCTTAGTATTAACCAGACAAATAGCTTGCAAATGTCTAGGCGATTAGAGGGAAAACAAATAAAACTAAAAAAAAACATAAAATTAGCTTAATTAAAACATGAAGTGGTGAAATTTTTAATTAAAAAACAATGGTTCCCTTTTTATTTCTTCCCTAGTTAAGTGGGTTGCCTACGAGTGTTCAATCACTCGAAATCGGCTTCAAGCGTTAGTCGTTTCCCAGGCAACGACGTCAAATAAATGTGTTGGATCTATGTATCGACGGAGTTAAACCCTCCTCGATGTCATTTGCAGAGCTTGGACCGGCGTATACCCTTTTGATGGCGAATTGGGCAGAGATGGTTGTCGGACACCTCCGAGCCGCACACTCACCTAACAATTAATTGATTAATAAGCACAATATCTCTCTCACTCTCTGAAAGTCTCTCTCATAGTCAATAGGAGTAATGAATATAGACAATAAGAGTAACAAATATGTTTATTAACCCTCTTTGCTAAGAGGTCTAGCACCAACAAAGAAGAGAGATTAGTGTGCCCTAACTAAACACTTCACTAATCTCTCTTAAGCTTAAGGGATACAAGAAGGAGGAGAGGAATAATCGATAGGGAGAACTTTACTAAAATGGAAGAACCCCTACAAAGCCACCACAATGCGGTTCATATAGTATTTTCATTTATGGTTTGCCTCTTTCACACTTGGCTACCAATTAGCTCCTTTTTCTCTTGCCATTTCTTCTTCATAGTTTCTTTAGCTGTACTACTTTTTGTTGATGTACTCTTCTTCGTGACCGATCGTGGTGCAATCCAAACATTTAACATCGACAGGTGAGGAGTACGAGGTTGACTGAATCCTCGACTCCTGCTTCTGTTGCCGAAGAATTCAATACTCGGTCTTATGGAAAGGTTACCCTCTTTCAGACGCCACATGGGAACCAGTTATAGATTTACAAAATGTGTCGGAGGCAATTCGCGCTTTTCATCAACGATACCCTCATAAACCGGTCACGGGTGTTAAGATGCGGCCTTAAAGGGAGGATAATGTCATAGACATATGCCGCGGAGGAAAGTAGGGATTGAACCCAAGACCTCATGGTCTCTATTGGGCAACCCTACCAATTGAGCTACATATTATGCATACTTGTACCAAATCTAACTTCATGTAGTGTAGATTGAACATTGGAAGTTTCTAGCTTGCACACATTCTCATGCATTCTCTATTGCATGCATCCTCATGTATACTCTATTTCTAGCTGGCTTACATAGCCCTACCTTCTTGTATAAATACTCAGGGGCACCTTGATTCTAATCAAGGTGAACAACACCAGTTACGGATTCTATAAGTTGAGTTCTTGTTCTTTTCCTCTCTCTTATTTTCTAGTCTTGTCTTCACTTTGCTATATTATACTTGTCCGTAACATATAGTACAATTCGTTCAAGATATGTTGACATACTAAGAGGGAGTGATAACTTAAGTGTCACACTTAAGACACCACCGAGAAGGTTGAGGTCATGTGTATGCTTTATTTGCACATAGAGACTTTGTGCTTCAATGTATGAATACCCCTTCTTAGGAAGGAGACACATATCAAGAACACATGTATACTCTAGTCCCATAGGTAAAAAATGGCCTCTTTATGGACGATAAAAATTCTAATTCTAATTCTCTCTCTCTCTCTCTCTCTCTCTCTCTCATTAATCAAAAACACCATAGCACCATTGATCACCATGTCACCCTTCGAGTATTAATGGAGGAAAGTCGCCTTAGAGGTAAAGGTTTATATTGTTGCTTTGTAGACTTCAAGAAAGCTTTTGATATGGTACCTCGTGAGCATCTTTTGAGGCGAATGGAAGAACTTGAGGTGCCAAGTGAATATATTCTTGCAATTTCCCAAATATATGAGAAGGTTATATGTTGTGTGCATATGAGAGATAGACTTTCAGATTTTTTCAATAGCACTATTGGTGTTAAGCAAGAAAGCCCACTCTTACCAACACTATTTGCTCTATGCATTGATGAATTGGAAGAAATGGTTGCCAAGTTTGTAAAGGAAGAATGTGTTAAAGAAGTTGTCATTGGGAATGTTGTGATTATGCTTTTGCTATATGCGGATGATGTAGTGCTTTTTGCAAATACTTTAGGAGATGCACAAAAGCTTATGAAGGCATTGGAAAAATTTTGCGTGCATACTAAATTAAGTGTCAATAGCTCTAAAACAAAGATTATGCTTGTGAAGACCCAAAAAAGAGGTAAATCATGCATTATGTACAATAATGAGCCACTTGAATGTGTGGAAAGCTTCAAATATCTTGTCCTTGAAGTTCCGTCAAATCATAGATAGAATGAATGTGCTCCACACCGCTCAGAGGCGGGTAAGCGAGCATATTATGCATTTGAGAACACATGCAATCTTGGAGATATTAAGTGTTGGGTCCTCAAGAAATATCTTTTTGACACTTTGGTGACACTAGTTCTTCTCTATGGGGTGGAGGTATGGGGCGGTAGCATCCCTAAATCTATGTGGAAAGAGTTTAAAAATATCCAAAAACATTTTCTTACAAAGTTTCTACAAGTGAAGAAACAAACGCCCTACACCCACCTCCTCCTTGAGATGGGATCGTTTCCCATTGAGATCATGGCCATGAAAATGCTTGTTGAATACATGCTTAAGGTTCAAAAAAATCTCTCACATCAACTTCCTAGAATTTCATGGGAAGCAAGCAAAAAGATCCAAAAAACGCATAAAGGCAAATTTGTGTTCCAATTGGATGCAAAATATAGAAAAATGGTTTGGTAAATGGGATGTAAGACACTTACTTTATGATGCATCACTTAGTAAATGAGGCCTTTTTGCAACACCAATGTATCATGACATGGGACAAATGTGGAGGCTCATGCTCCGTACATTATACTACACATAGATTCCTCAGTAAATGAGACCTTTTTGCAACACCAATGTATCATGACATGGGACAAATGTGGAGGCTCACGCTTCACACATTATACGACACATGTTGCACCCAACTACAAAACCATATTCTTTGCGGAATGGGGAAACCGTACATATCGATACATGTTACAGCCCATCGCGTTATCTTCCATTCGAACCATTGCTTCCATGAGACATAGCTCACATGCATTGCAATGTGAGACGGGGCATTGGGCCACAAGTGATGAGAGTGGCTGGCTATGCACACTTTGCCCTAAACAAGTTCGAGAGTCTAAGTATCACACTTTGATACAATGCTCCGCCTTTGATCATATTCGACCATGCTTTCCACATCTCTTCAACCAAGCCCAATCCTTGCAAGAATTTCTCTCACAAACACAACGTGCACTCTTGATTGCTAGATTCATTAGTAAAGTTCTTGAACATCAAGAGTCACTACTCACTTTCACACATATCACGTGAAATGTAATATTTTTGGTCTCATAGGTCATATTTGACCTCTGAAGACGATAATATAATCTATCTATCTATCTCTTTGTATGTGTGTGTATCTCTCTCTCTTTCTCTCCTTGTGTGTGTGTGTGTCTCTCTCTCTTTTTTATATTTTCTTGAGCTTTTGCCTTTTCATATGAGTGTCCAGGGATACGTATTCTATTCGGTATTTCCGAGAAGGGCCTGCGATGAGAGTGTGTGTGTGGGCGCCCACACACGAGAGAGAGAGAGAGAGAAAGAGAGAGAGAGAGCCCAAATGGATGTAGCTCAGTTGGTAAGGTTGCCCAATGGAGACCAGGTGGTCATGGGTTCAACCCCTACATTCCACAGTGGCATCTAGTGAAATAGAGATATATGTGAAGTATATAATAGAGGGGTAAGGAAATTGGGTTTCGAACCCAAGACATAGTGCTTGTAGTGTTATCGACTTACCACTAGGGTAAGCTAATTACAACAAAGAGAGAGAGAGAGAGGCCCAAATGGATGTAGCTCAGTTGGTACGGTTGCGCAATGGAGACCAAGTGGTCGTTGAACACCCCCACATTCCATAGTGGCATTTAATGAATTAAGAGATATGTCTGGAGTATATAATAGAGAGGTGAGTAAAATTGGGTTTTGAACCCAAGACATAGTGACTTGTAGTGTAACAACTTACCAATAGGGTAAGCTAATTACGATAATAATAAAAGAGAGAGAGAGAACATCATATGTTGTTATTCTTCGTGGGAAACATGTTATTGGAGATGATTATGATATTGACAATCGTCGTGGTTTTGTTAAGGCTTTGCTTTCTAATTTTATGGAACAAAATGAGAAAGATGCTAAAGATTGTGTGGAGGCGGATGTTGAAGAGGTGGCGATGGAGACCAAGTCTATGTTAGCAACTTTTGACAGGTTCTATGATCGTAGTGTTATTTTGTATTTCACTAGCAAACTTCATTTGGTATCATGGATTAAGTTGTGGTTGAATTCATTTGGTATCATGGATTAAGTTGTGGTTGGATTCATTTGGTATCATGGATTAAGTTGTGGTTGGATTCATTTGGTATCATGGATTAAGTTGTGGTTGGATTCATTGTGTTGAGGATGTGTATGTGGGTCCAAGAGGTTTCTATGATGTGGTTTTTCGACCATCAGAACACCGTATGGCTTTGATGGCAAAGGTACCAATCTTTTTTTATAGAAGATTAGTGCATGCGATGGAATGGGTTCTGGTGGTGGATTATAAAGATTTATTAAAACAACAATGTCTAATTTGGGTGACCATTGATTGTAGTAACTCATTCTTTTGGGATTTACTACCTGGATTGATGTCTCAAATTGGTAATGTTTTGGTTGCCCCTCATGTTAATTCATTGAACAAATGTAGATTTTGCATGTTATGGGATACAAGTTGTAAACTTTCAAGATGGTTGAGTATAGATACATCTCAATTTGGTCGATTTCATTTTAAGCTTCAATGGGAGACTTTTGCATGACATTTTTTAAAATGTGGTAAATTGGGGCATTTTATGTCTGAATGCCAATATCATGGTGAACTATCCCTGAAATTTTATGTCAAAGGGAAAAATAAGGAAGATGTTGAGAAGGATATTGTCTCAATGGTTGATATGGTCATGGATGAGGGAACATCTCATGGGTTAGAGTGAGATCCTAAAGTTCATGGTCATGTTAGAGATGTTGGGGAGGAGAATGGAGTATATATTAATGATGACCCAGATGTTGAAGATGGAGAGTGGCATCAAGTGAAGCATAAGATAAAAGGGAAGGGTGTTGCCGTACAAAGGGACACAAAAAATACTAACGGTAAGGCATTACCAAAAGATAATTTGAGATTGAATGAGGGCTTTAAGAAAAATCATTGGCAGAAAACAAACGCAAAATCAAAGAGTGTCCAACAATTTATAATTCGATTCTTCAGGAAGGGTGGTGTGACCTCAATTAAATCAAGGGCTTCGTTCTCGTGGATCTAGAAAACAAAACCCTATTATTGGTGAAGGGGATGTAGTACACACGAATCCTTATGCAGCTCTTGAACAAGAATTTAGTACATTCATGAATACACTTGCTCATAAAGAGCAAGTTCTTACTAAAGTGTTAAATGAAAGTGGTATCATGGAATGTGCAAGGGGCAGCTTCTCCTCATAAGAAGTGTATTTTAGGGAAAACTTTATTTGATAAAGAATGGGATGTTTTATGTGCAATTGAACATAAGTTTCATGATTTAGCAGGATCTGTGTTACATTTGCATGGATATTCTGCATATTATGCAAGATAGTTATCACATCATTACTCAGCAGTAGTCATGATTATTCGTGATTTGTTTTGTCCACATATAGTCTATAATGATCCATATGAATGTTTTTTGGTGATGGAAGTCAAGTATTTTGAGGATTTGATACGGTTTGTACTTGGAATCTATGCACCCAATAATGCTAATCAACGCATTGAGTTATGCTCTTCAATGTATCTAGAGTTATTAGTGGGCCGTGCTGGTTTGTTAATGGGTGATTTTAATATGTTTGTTGATGCTTCACAATCTACTTCACGATTCTCATGAGCAAGCAGTTCGGGACAAATTGGCATCAGAGGTTTTGAAGTTGGACGTATGGAAATGGTTGCATCGAGATGAGATTGGGTTTACATTTTAGTCTATGCAACATAAGGAAACATGGAGTAGGTTAGATAGAATGTATGTTATGCATAAGGAGTCCTTTTTGCCATAGATGCTTAATATGTCAATTATGCAAGAGGTGACATTGGATCATTTTCCCATATGTTTTGAATTTAATAAACATGGGGTAGATATGTACAAAACATTACTTGATCGAGTTCCTTTGAGGTTTAATTCTTCTTTATTATTACATTCCTTATTTGATGCCTATATGCAACAAATTTTTGGCATGTTTTCAAAACAAGTTATTTCAAAAGGATGACATGCATGGCATACAACACTCCAAAACATCGGTGGTATTCATCGTATGTATGGTATGACTAATGCTAAAAGACGTAAGAAATTGATTGATAAGTTTTCACATATTCTTACGTGATGCAATGTACTATTGATGAATAGTCTGCATGATGAAGAGCTTTTCAATGTTCAAGTTCAAGTAGATGACATTGTGAGGAATTTGTCTTGTCAAAGTTATCAACAAACAAGACTATGTCAGTTAAGGAGGGATTTATAGATAATCAATCACAATCTCATATGTTTTTTCAAGGATTAAGACATTCTCATCATATGCTCGTTCGAATGTGGTACAAATTAAGATAGGGGAAGGCATTATTGTAGACCCAATCAAGGTTATTATGTATTACTCATTTTAAGAATTTGATTGGGCCAACGTTGATTATTAATGAGGATGTGTTGAAAGCATGACAAGAGTTTGGAATCAATTTGCTTTGGCTTCAGGGTTGTTTATAAATTGGAGGAAGTTTCACCTTATTTCTTGTACGGAGAGTGATTTGGAATGTTTGGGATGGTGAGGGTCAGTGATTACACGAGGATCAATTTATCAACATTAGGGTTATCCATTCAGTGTTGATGTTGCAAATGCTCATTTGATTGATTAGATTTGTAGTAAATTGAAGGAAAAGTTTATGTATTTGAAGTCTCAATTATTGCCCTTTCATGTACAACTCAAAGTGGTGCAATGTATCTTGATACCCATGTTATTATATTTTTTGCCTTTACTACCTTGGACTAAGAAGGCATTGCAAAACATGTTACAACCTATTCGGTTCATGTTGTGGTGGAAGGGAGAAATGATGGGAGTTACATAGATTTCATGGGACCATTTGGCTACTCCTAAAAGGTTAGGTGGTGCAGCAATATTGGATTTGGAAATGCATTTGGATTTTATGTTATTCGGGACTACAACACAATTGGAATATGCGTAATGCTTTCATGTTTGATAATAGACATGGGGTGAACGCCTATATAAAGAAGTTAAACGGTATTCTCATGTGGAATTTTTGAATGTTAGAGCATGTGGGGATAATTTCCTCAAATGCATATTCAGGTTTTTTAATGGAATTACAAGATGTCCCTCTCCCTACATAGACACATGATAGGTAGAGGAGACTAAGAAGTGTTGTAACCAAGTGGATTTTACATACAATTAATATAATTGTGTGCTTTTATCAAAAGAGAGAGAGAGAGATGTAGCTCAGTTGGTAAGGTTGCCAATGGAGATCAAGAGGTCATGGGTTCAACCCCTACATTCCACAATGGCATCTAGTGAATTAAGAGATATGTATGGAGTATATAATAGAGAGGTGAGTAAAATTGGGTTTCAAACCCACCACGTAGTGGAGTGTAGTGTAACAATAATTACGATAAAAGAGAGAGAGAGAGGAAGAAAGAAAGAAAATATTGGGTTTTAAAATATAAGGGAGGAGAGGCGTGCTTGTGATCCGACTTCGTTTAGTATCAAATGTGTGCTTACCTAGTCAGTAATTCAAATGCTTAATGTCAAAGTTTTGAGGGAGAGTGGATGGAATTAGAGAAACATAGTTAAGAGATAAGATTACAATAGAGTTTCTCTTTGATCCTTCACTTGCTCTCTCTCACATTCAATAGCAGCCAAGAGTGCTCTACAAACATTAGTATGCTTAGTCTAATGGTTCTTTGTATCCTTGTATGGGGATGATATGCAACACTTACTTGATGTATTGGATACTTTTTATCAAAACTGTGCGCTAAATGTTGATGCGGATAAAACAAAAATGATGGCAATAAAGGAATACACGCAAGATACTAACCCACTTTTACATATAAGGGAGAATGAATAAAAAATGGTGCAAAGCTTCAAAAATCTTGGTATTAATGTCCATCAACAAATAAGTGGAATGTATGTTATAAGGTTAGACTTTAAGCGAGTTGGAATAGTTATTATATGTTTGAGAATCAATGCAACCAAAGGGATACTTGAGAATGGAAACTGAGGTCGATTTTATTCAATGCCATGGTGGTCCAAGTGTTGCTTTATGGAGTGGAATTGTGGGGTGGCACTATCTCACTTAATGCATAGAATGAAATACAAAAGTTGGTCTTAGGTATATAATTGGGGTAAATTTCTCAATATTCTATCGTGGCATGCTATTAAAAACAGGTGTTCAACCAATAGAGGTACAAGTTATGCAAAGAGTATATACGTTTATGACAAAAGGCAAGTATATGCCTAATCATAGATTTCCAAAACAAGCTTGTAACATTGGATGTGAGGTACAATGAACTAATAAGAGCAAAATCCTCTCATTTGTGTTGGTGCTCTACATTATGAAGTGATTTATGAAATGGGAGTAAAATATCTCTTATAGCTTTCAGATGATGGT